>NC_136497.1:64434924-64472424 GCF_053919585.1 Euprymna scolopes
AGACAGGTAAAAGAACAATTTGTCTTCAATTAATATCGCACACAGCAGTTTTAAGAACGAGGTCTTGGATCGCAAAGAGTGGAAAAAAGTAAAGAGCTAAATGGTCAGCAGCCATACCATCGACCGCATCACTGAATCCATGCACTTGTATTATGGTGGACTCGTTTGTAAGTTGTTTTGTAGAACTTAAATGTCATCTGAGGCTGAAACATGAATGAGTTTAAACAAGAAGTTGTTGGAACCTTATACATTGAAATTGACGGGAGAGTCCAATATATATATATATATATGTGTGTGTGTGTGTTTCCATTACGCCATAAAATTCAAAATGGCATAATGGAAACATATTAAAAGGTATTTGCAGTTTCTCTTTCAATTTTCGGATTTTATTCATGTCAAATCGCACTTTGTTTCCTTTTGACGGATTGATTGTTGGTATTTCTTCTGATGAGTTAAGGGCATAACAGATTCACTGATTGCTATAATAATTAAGTGATTGATTTGGAGTAACGAAACAGATACTGTCATGAATTCTAAATGTCAACTGAATTAAAGGAATAAATTATAAGATGGTCCACATCATGAATTTTGGAATATAGTTTTTTGTCATTTATTCACTATATTGCTCTGTAATTACATTGAGCTTCTGAAGTATATATTATAAGAAAATATACTTCTACAGATATATATGCATCTGCTAATGGATATTGAGTGAATAAAGATTTGTAATCTTTGTTATATATATATATATATATATATATATATATATATATATATATATTGAATTTTGTGCACAGAAAGTTGTTAGATGAGACAAATCATTGGTACCGTCGGTTTCAAGCCCGATAATTAGAACCGTTTTAGATATCCATATCAAGCACTCTTCAGCCAATACTCATCCCCCCCCCACCTTTTTTTTTCTTTTGATATCTTCGGATTATCTATATCAAGCACTCTTCAGCCAATATTCATTCCCCCCCCCTTTTTTTTTCTTTTGATATCTTCGGATTTTCCTTTTAATTGAGCACTCTGCTGAATTTCCTTTTTCCAAAAAAAAAAGTAATCATTATATATATATTTATATATGTGTGTGTGAAAATGTTCGGTTGGACACTTCTCAACCTATATATTCAATGAATTTTTAATTCATATAAATTTCATTTTGCTTTTTCAGCTATTATACGGTTTTAATTACAAAATTATGTTGCATGTCTTTATATGCATGCAATCTAGTGTCAGTTGTTTTTTTTTTTTGTGGGGGCATAATTCATTATTATACTTGTTTTTTTTTTTTTAAGAAGATTAAATGTATGAAATAACTGTTAATAATAGATGTTTTTTTCGCGTACAAATATCGATAATTGAATTAGGTAAGGTGATAAGTATGTTAGAGCGTAAAAAGAAATGAGAAAAATGGTGTTTGTCTCGCTTTTTGTGGAAATCTTCTTAAAAGAAAATATGCTTTGCTTTTTCTAAAATCTGTTTGTTTCTCGTCTGCCACTGATTGTGGCTTACAAGAAATATTTACAACGAAACATAAAAAAATAACAGATGACTTATTTTTATTTTTTTTAAGGCATGTTCTATTTTATTTTCTCAGAAATATTCTAAGATTGTAATGACTCTTACTCACAATCTTTACCCCCCCCTCCTTTTTGTGTTGTTGTTGTTGTTGTTTCATTCTGCTTGCTCCCCCGCCACACTCATCTATCTTCTTTCTGTGGCATTGAAACTTATTCTTGTATATCTTGTTTTTAGGTTAAAGAGACGATTCTAAAAATGCCATAAAATTCCAAATTTGAATAAAAGTGCAACACAAAAATAAAAACGCTTATATATATATATATATATATATATATATATATATAAACTAATAAAGAAATGTGTACAAAAATAGAAATCTCACTGATATAATTTACATCTGCTAATGGATATTGACTAAATATAGATTTGCAATCTTCGTTTAAGTGAGAATGTGTGTGTGTGAGAGAGGACACTCAATGAATATATACTCAATGAATTTTTTATTTCCAGATTTGAAATTTGATATCTAGGGTATTCAGACATGTGGACAACTTTTTATTCGGTTTTCATCTGAAACAAAGGCTAAGGGGTCAAAATTGAAAAATTGGTAGGTGTAGGCCATCGAATTTTCTCAACTATTTCATGAATGCGCACGCACATGATTCCTTATGTTAAGAATAAGTAAGTCTGAAAACATTTTAAAGATCATATCAAGCTGGTCTAATGGTTATTATACTTGACTCGTTGTCTTTAAGGTTTGGTTTCGATCTCAGCTCGAGTATATTTTTTTTACGTACAAGAATAATACTCGCATGCACATGTCTCAGTTTCTTTCTGTATTTTTTATTTACTTCATTTTTTTAAAAAGAAATTTAACGCTATGACTTATACCTACAATATTTCTGTTTATCTCCTATATTAAAAAATGACTACAGAAATTCCCCTCTGGACCCAAATATCGTAGGTTGGCAACGACATATGCCGCATAGAAATTCACTACATCTAGGCTAATAGCCACTATCTTATGTAGTTTTCGAAAAAAACATCTTTAAAGGAAGGAGTCCCTATTTTTCTCTAAATATTTAGTCCTATCACTGCTATCAGTTGTCACCGGCAAAAATTCTACACGTTCCACATATTCTGTGATTACACCGAGCATAACGTTTTTTCACACATACATAATACATACACTTAACATAACCTTTCCCATTTCCAATTCAGAAATAATAAAGGCTTCCTCGCCAAAATCCGACCATTCTTATTGGTTGAGCTCTGGAAATTCTCATATTCCGGAATAGTTATTCGCTTTATAAAGGAATACTTACTAACATTAAAATATGACGTCATTAAGAGGCATATTAGTTTGCCCCGCGTAAAGTTCATTAAATGCAGAGGTCATTTCAGGCATGTAAGATAGAAAATTACAATACGGAGAAAATCATTTACCGAACGTTAAATAACCCGTTCACTTGCTTTCTTATACAGTTTATAACACACTATCCACTTCGTCGTCGTTGACAGAGGCAATCATTTAACGAACATTCATTAATCCGTTTCTTACCTTTTTTTTTGTATATAAAGTTTAAAACACGCTATCTACCATAAGAATCTCTTTCGTCGACGACGACAAAGGCGACGTTTTCGTGAAAATAACAAACAAAACTTGGCCTTTGCTATCGAGTTTTTATACCATTAACCACACTATATGTAAATCGCTGATGCTTCAATCCGACGCATTATATATATATATATATATATATATATATATATATATATATATATATATATATATATATATGGTGCAAAAAAATGTTATTAAAAAATACGAAGAAAAGCGCCAATAAAAACATCGTAGACGTATATTATCATTTAAACAGTATATCAATTTAAATATTTAAATTCAGTAAATAAATTTAAATATTTAAATTATGGCCGAATTGGTCTTCCGTACAACGGAATCTTACATCGTTACAATCGCAAGTAAACAAGGAACCTTGCATCTGAAAGATAACCAAACATTCAACCTCGTAAAGTCTGTCGCAGTTTCAAAAAAACTTCTCCCTTTTAAAAAACAACACTCATTATTAATAGAAACAGCGGCGGTGAAAGAAAACACCTCTCACTTTCACTCTCATAGATTTCAACACTCCTACTCCCTCTGTTTTCGTTACGTACGCGAGAAATAGTTACGTGTATGTGTGAGAGAGAGAAAAAGGGAGCGATGTAAAACTGGATAGTTAAGCGAAAGGAAAACATAAAAGTTTTTTTTAAAACACTCAAATTGTACAAAAAATGTTGTAAATAGAAAAGTATTGTCTTAGTTTTAGTGACCTTATTATTAGCATATGAATACAATATTTATTTTCTGTACAATAAGTGCTTAAGCACCCGTGCTTTTCAGCGATACATATTCAATAAAATAAATTGATTAATATAATTAATCTGGATATAAGAGAGTTAGAACCTGATAAGAAGTCTCAATTAAGCAAAAGGATAACAAAAGTTTTCTTTAAAAAAATTAATTGTACAAAAAATGTAAATAGAAAAGAATTGTCTTAATTTTATTGACCTTATTATTAACATACAAATTAAATATTTTACACAATGGGTACTGAATGTTTGCTTAAATTAAATGAAAAAAGTTACATTTTATTTTCATTTTCTATTTAAAAAGCCATTATTAACATGTGGAGAGTGTTTTTTTTATTATTCTGTACTTTCAACTAACAATTTCATTTAAAAGATGATATATCAAAATTTGAATTTAACTATAATAAGGATTATGATACCTGTTCAGTGCATATTTACCTATAAGTATGACCAACCACTTATAATTCAGTAACTGTAATTTAAAAAAAAATAACAATTATAATAAACAGAACGACTCATAGAAATCTATCTATATTCTTTTTTCATTTTAATATACTTTCATAGAAATGCTTCTGTTATGTAAAAAAAAACTATTTTCTTTATGCCACAAGTGTCACGCTCATACATGAATTCCATAGCTAATATAACGTACTGACCCAACGGGTCACGGGTGTCTAGTATATATATATATATATATATATATATATAGAAGAGTTTAGCTCCCAAATATATATATATTGTTTAGCTCCCAAATATATATATATTGAAGAGTTTAGCTCCCAAATATATATATATTGAAGAGTTTAGGTCCCAAATATATATATATATATATATTGAAGAGTTTAGCTCTCAAATATATATGTATATTGGAGAGTTTATCTCCCATATATATATATATATTGAAGAGTTTAGCTCCCATATATATATATATATATATATATTGAAGAGTTTAGCTCCCAAATATATATATATATATATATATTGAAGAGTTTAGCTCCCAAATATATATATATATATATTGAAGAGTTTAGCTCCCAAATATATATATATATATATTTTGAAGAGTTTAGCTCCCAAATATATATAATATTATGCAGAAAAAACTAAAAAAAAAAAAAAAAGGGAGGGATCCTTATTGAAAGAAATAATTATTTTTTTGACAACAATTTTGTTTACGCAACGTATTTCTTTGAATAAAATTCCATAATTTTTTTTCTGAACCAATCATAATAAAAAGACACAATTATTTGGAAGCTAAACTCTTCAATTTATATATGAAATAGTTCGGCACAGTACATTCATTTTGACCACGGGCGCCAGTGCCCACTATTTTACTGCACAGGCAGAGGCTCCCACTAACAACCGTAGTTTAATTTTAATAATAATTTTTTTTTTTTTTTTTTTTTTAATTTTTTTACAGTTGGGGTTGAGGAGCATATTTCCACCGAGCAACGGTGGTACACGGGTTCTAATAATAAATAAGAATTCTGCATTAATTAAATTATATTTATGCGTATTTCACGACCGGGCAACGCCGGGCGGCCTGCTAGTCTATATATATATATATATATATATATATATATATATATATATATATATATAATGAGGATAAAATGCACGATGTATCATAAAATTAAATGCCGTCAATAAAACAAGATGAAAAAAAAAAAAAAAGACTAAAGGAAACCCCGAGTAAACTCGGGAAGCAATAATAAATCATAAGATTTACCGGTTTTGTTCAGATCAACGAACGTCTTAAAAAAAAATTCAAATTTAATGTCTTCACATTTTCTTAAGATGTTTGCTGTTCTGAACAAAACTGGTAAGTCTCTCCTTTTTATTTCTTCCTATGTTTAATTTGTTTTCTTTTGTCTTTTTTTATGTGTGTGTATGTAGGGGGTAGATATGTTTTATTTATGTACATAGCCGTAGACCGATATTGGTTTCTAGAGATCAAAAGCGGCTTTCTATTCTCTTATATTTTACATAGTGTTGATTTCTGAATAATTTTTTTTAGTCAGAAAAAAAAGCCACAATGAAAACTTTTGTATATTTTCTTTTATCTACTGTTGTAAAAGAAACGTAGAAATGTGAAAGAAAAAAAAAAGAGAAACGTAAAACTTAACTTATCATGGTGGATTATAAAATAACTTTTTTTCTCTCATTTAGTCCCTCCCCTTCCATTTTTTTTATTTATTTATTTTTTTTTTATTGCAAAGATTAAATGATTACGTGTTAGTTTGGTTGCAAAACAAAATATCAAAGTAACCAAACACCCTCACCCAAAATATCCTCCGCTTTGTAGCTGTATATTTACTTGTAGTGTGCGTAATATATTAGTGTTGGGACGATCAATCAGAAATCGAAAAATTCGGAACTTTTGGGGGTATCCATATCGGGAAAATATGTGCCTATTTTTTGATGTCGAAAAAGATTCTTTTCATTTATTTTTTTGGTTTTATTTCTTTATTTTTGTTTAAAACTTACTTTTCCATCGCTCGTATTTATGATGAAATGATAAATATTGTTTGGTTTTTAACCCCCCCCCCAAGTAAAAGTACAATTTATAGGTTACACCTATAACTATTTTTACATTTGTGAAAATGTATGCACATAGTACATGGAGTTTTGCAGGACCCCCCCCCCCAAAAAAAAAAAAAAATATATATTTAGAAATAAAAAAAAAAATTAGAATCAGTAATCGTATTGGAATCATCGCATCACTAATATGTATGTTTGTGTGTCTGTGTTTGTTGCCTTGTGAAAAAACAGCCAGACAAAAACAATTTTAGCTTAGGTGGGAAGCAAGAAAGCAAATAGCAAGTCAGACTCGGTTTGCATCAAATAAATACAAAAAGAAAAAAACTCCTCCACTCTATAATAAAAACACCAGCAGTTGTTTTTTTCTTTAGATCATCAGAAATGATAATTTATATATGATAATTTATATAACTAACGCAATTCTATTATTTTTCTACATGAATAGTTTAGTCATATATCTAGATAAATAGCCAGTGCAGAATGTATGGCCAATGAAAGGGTACCATTTCAGCTTAGAGGTGGTTATGAACTTGGCCGGCATAGTTGACCGTTCTTCAACCTCTGGGTGAGTTGTGTGTGTGTGTGTGTATATATATATATATATATATATATATATATATATATATATATATGATTAGTTTTTTTGGAAAAAGAATTCCAGCAGAGTGCTCAATTAAAAGGAAAATCCAAATTTTAAGAGCGTACTTATATTTTGTGTACAGAAAGTTGTTAGTTGAGACAGGTCATTGGTACCGTCTTGAAACCGACGGTACCAATGACCTGTCTCAACTAACAACTTTCTGTACACAAAATATATATATATATATATATATATATATATATGCATGCAAAATTAACAATTTAACTGTTTAAAGACTAAACAAGTGCAGAATCTTTTTCAATAAATTAACATATATATATAATATTATAATTACTTTAATAAATAAATATTTATTTATTGAAAGGGATTTTGCTCTTGTTTGATCTTTTAAACCATTAAATTTGGAATTTTTATTTAAAAAAACGACCCTGGTGTCTAACTCTGTCCTGTGGGGAAGCATTGTAAATAGGAACAGTGCTTACAGTAGACTTTCTATTACTTTATATATATATATATATATATATATATATATATATATATATATATATATATATATATATATATGCGCACACATAGACTGCAGACTTGGAAGAAATCGTCTTGGTGTTCTATATTTGTCAATACTTTTTTGTTTGGTTTCTTTAATTTTTCCCCCATCTTTGTATTTTTTATGTTTTCTTTCCGATTTTTCTTACACCCAATGGCCTTTAAAAAGAAGAAAAATTCCGGCTAGTAAATTTTGTAATCTGAGGTACAAACAAGGAATTTTTCAAAGACGTTGGTAAATGAAGGACAGGAAGTTTGATGGATTGCACCAATTCTCTTGTAGACTTGCACACACTCGTGACTCCCCTCATAACTATTTACACTGCCATTCAGGTGTGAATGGTGTTGATCACATAAGCGCCATGATACTTATATTATAAATCTCTCTCTTTCTCTCAGACAGCCAGTCTCCCACTTTCTATGGCACCAACTATAGATTTTACCCTTTCGCCGTTAAAAAGAAACCTCTAGCGTATCTCTCACGCACTCTTTCTCTTTCTTGCTCACAACCAATGTCTCTCTTTCTCAAGATCAGTATGACTTTTCCTGCTAAGAGACGGCTATCTCTCTAAACTACTTATGACTCTTTCTCTCTTTATTCTATTTTCCATGATTCTAACCAGCTGACATGCAACAGCAAGATAACCGGTATTGTTGTATGTGTATGCATGTATGTGTTAGTATATCTTTTTTAATATCAATTATCTGTATATCTGTAAAAGTGAAATAGTCTCTCTGTGTGTGTCCGTGTGTGCATATTTCCCTACTAAACTACTCTATCAATTTTCAGTCTACAGACTCGAGATTTGACATAAAGGGTATTGAAATAGAAAACGTTTTTAATCGGTTTTTGGGCAGAAATATGGCTGTCAAGGGGTCAAGGTGCAACGATTTGACCTTTTAAAAACTCTACCAAGCTCCTCTGCCAATTTTGGGTCTAAACACTTGAAAATTTAGATGTAGATTACTTGGATATGTATCAAACTTTTTTATTTGATTGGAGTCCAAAACAGTAACTATTAAAGGATCAAAATTGGAGTTAAAGTTTAAAAGATTTTGACCTCTGCGGTCTCTACCAAATTACTCAGCCAATTTTTTATCTAAATATTTGAAATTTTGCATAAAGTGTATTCAGACAGAGGGCAAGCTTTTTAATCCGTTTTTGGCTGAAAATTTGGTTGCCAAGGGGTCAAAGTCTAAAAGATTTTATCTTTGTGGTCTCTAGCAAACTATTCAGCCAATTTTGGATCTAAACATTTGAAATTTTACATGTAGCAAGCTTTTTAATCAGTTCTTGGGCAAAGATTTAGCTGCCAAGTGGTTAAAGTTTACAGTGTTGACCTTTGCAGACTCTACCAAACTCCTCCACCAATTTTGGGTCTAAAAACTTGAAATTTTAGATGTAGGTTACCTAGACATGAGTCAAACTTTTTTAATATATATATATATATATATATATATATATATATATGCACATAAGTTTATAAACAGTACATAGGGCCCGAGCAAAGCCGGGCTGAACTGCTAGTTTTATAGAGTTTGGATCGATTCTTATGGCAAAATGAAGTTTAATATTCAAACCTTTAAAAAATTATTTTAAAATTTGCTTTGTAAAAATGTTATATATGAGAGACCCACGCACATGAATAAACATTCTTCCAAAATAATGCGTACATGTTTAAAGCTTCTGCTTCTTCGCTTATGGCTAGCACCTTGAGGTGTACAAAGCAGCATTAAAAGTTTCAAACATCGACGTTTTCCACTAATTGACATTTTTGTATCAGATTATTATATTTCACTATATACATGTTTCGTTGAACAGCAGGAATAATTACCGTTTGTTTTTCTTGCAATCCATTTTTTTTTTTTTCGTTTTGGCAGGCCAATGTTTGAACATTCTGTTCGAGTGTAACAAGAAATTTGCCATAGTCACGAACGTTTTCGACTTTCATGAGTCGTCTTCAGACGAGTGATAAATTATAAATTGCGTTTGGTAAATTTATTGAAAAGTCGATCAAAATCATTTAAAGCAATTATGCATGCTTTCCCCTTCATATTATTGATGGTCAGTTTGTTCATGCCAATGAGTAGGCTTTAAAGATTGGGAAGCGCAGATCACAATGAGAGATGGCTAAAATGGCGGTCTTAATTAATGTTTCTAAATTTGTTTTTGGGTTTGTCATATGCTACAAAGGTGTTAGTAAATCGAGCTGTTAGGGGAGGACAGGTGGCATGTTAGCCGGCGAGATATACTGGTTCTAGTCATGACGATGTACGAGTTGTTTTTGGAGGTGCATTCTCCAGTAAAGCATTTAAAAATGTACACGGCATTTCTAGTTTTGAGTAAATTGTTGTTGGGTTTAGAGTTATTTCTTATTAGTAATAATTGACTTGTTTCAAATTTTTTGTAATAAGTTATGAATTTAAGTTTGGAGTTTTTTTCAATGGTTGAAATGTGTTTATGTGTATTATTTTTTCGTCGATTTTATAATTAACATGCACATGGTTACAATAGAATATGTTAGTATTGTTATTATTATTGACATAATATACAACAATAATATTAACGTATTGGAGTAATATATATAATTATTTTTATTTATTTTTTTTTATTTTGAAAAAGAAATCTAACAGAGTGCTCAATTATACGGAAAATCCGAAAATAAGAGCATATTTATATTTTATATTTTGTTTACAGAAAGTTTTTAGATGAAACAAGTGATTGGTACCGTCGGTTTCAAACCCGATAATTAGGACCGTTTTAGATACCCATATCAAGCTCTCTTCAGCCAATACTCATCATATATATATGGCACAGGGCAAAGAAGCATTAAAATTGTCATGTTCAGAGAAACTATATTATAAGTTAATCTTAGGGTGGACTTCATCAGCATCAAATTGTTGTAAACCGGGATTCCACTTTCCATTTTAACTGAGTAATTGTTCAGTTCACCATAAAGGAAAAATAATATCTCACCTAGGTCGATCAAGACCCTCTTACTGTAGTTTTCATTATTAATGATAATAAGTGTCTTCTTGCTTCTTCCATACCTGTAATTATACTAGACAAATCATGACCCGTTTGGGTCACAAAGACTGCTACTATTTATTCCATTTTTCTGCTTCCATTTAAAAAATTGTAAATATCTTGTTTACACATTGTTCTTGCATGACTACAAATTTCTCTTTACTTTTAAATTCTCTTTAGAATAATATGGAAGTTAATATTTATTGGTCTATATAATTTACATAGTGTTTTCAAGAAGAATGAAAATATGCAAATTAGATGATAAAATAAAGCAATTAAGAAGAAACGCTGAAAAAAAGAAAGGTCATCATTTTACTAAATGCTAAATGCTAACGAATCAGTAAAAATATGAAAGCATGGTTGAATCAGAATACAGGGTGGAATGATGGATGGGTCGCCCTACAGGAATCAAAACTACAGCTTTATCTTTAAATTTTATGGAAAAAATCAATTCGGGTAACTTGATTATTTAGAGAAGTTGACGTTAAATGTAGCCGCCTTCAGCCTCAATCACTGCCTTTTCCACAAGCGCCGACGGGAGCTCAGTGAATACTCGGCAGATGGCAGCAATCACACTGGCTTTGGTGTTGTGGGAGGCCATGTTGATGATGTTCTCGACATATGAAATGAAGTAGTCCAGCAGGTGGATGGGGTGGGGCCAGTAAGAGAAGGGTACAAAGTCGTAGTACTCCTTAAGCCAAGCCTGGGTCACTTTGGACTTGTGCTGAGTTCTGTTGCCACACTCAGGGTCTTCCAGCGGCCACCTAATTGCACCAGGGGATCACTACACTCTTAAACACATCCAGGTACACTTTGATAACTTTTCAATCAATTTCGAAGGTGTGCAGTGGCATGATGTGGCCCTCACTTGAAACCACACCAAAAATCATAACCGTGGCTGGAAACTTTTTCATCACCCTGAGCACATTCCTGTTATTTGTGGCAATCCAGCGATGCATGTTGAGGGTGCTGGCAATGGTCCTGTTATAACTTGGATCGATAGAGAGCATGAGTTGTACAGTGGCACATCTCTGATCTCACTCATTGAACATTGTGTCACTTTCAGACATGATAGAAGGCTCCTGTCGCTCTTGGGATTTGTACACAACTGACCAACTAGTAGATGGTCTGCAACAACAAAAGGAAACTGATTTTCATCAAACGGAAATGGAATCTTGTCGTCTTTTATAGGGCTACAATTTTATCGTTCCATCTTATATATCTTATAGGTATTTGAACACTTCATATCTAGTTTTGTATTTTATCGAGTAGGCTATCACCATAGTTTTTTTTTTTGTTTTTTTTGTAGAAATTCTCATAGATTCTCCTTTTTCTTTTCTCATATTAAAATCTCATCCCTAATATCAGAGATGCCTTTATTGCACATTTTTAAATTTATTTTAGAGGTTTATTATTGCTAATGTAAAAGCCAAACATAAATATTTCTCTTGTTGTTTATTGGCTTAGAATTTTCTCCAATATTTGCATAACTTTCCCATGTTCGTTGAAATTAAACTGACATTTTCTGTTCTTATCAAGTCATACAACCGAGAAAGAGGAAAATATTAATTTCCAAAAATAGCCTTTTTATTATTATTATTATTATTATTATTATTATTATTATTATTATTATTATTATCTGCATTTTCTAAAATGATTCCCTCCAAGAATTCATGAAAATCAGATTTCTGTTCATTTATCAAAGGCTCTAATAACTAGTGTTTGGATGATTAACTTGAATCGGGAACCTGAAAAATTGGAACGTTTAAAGGTATCAGAATCAGAAAAAATATTGCCTAAAAGCAGTTCTTTTTTTTTTCTTTATCTTTTTTATTTGTGTTTAAAACAAAATCTTCCACCGCTGGTAATAATAATAATAAAATAATATTTATTGATTTTAAAACTACCAGTACAACTAAACTCTATAAATCAAACCCCCCCTTCCTATCATAAATGTGTTTCTTTTTTATGTTTGTAGAAAATATATACACATTTCACGTGTGTTTTTACCGTAATTGAGGAAAAATAATGATTTTATAGTTAAATATTTATAAAGAATCGAAATTGTGAATTTAGTATAGAATTAGTATTTGTGTCGGAATCAGGGAAAATATTAGAATCCTTCCACCACTACCAATAACTTTCAATAATTTCTTTTTTTTTTTTTTTAACTTTGAATTTTATTCATATGGTGGTCACTGTTTTCTCCCAAGAGACTATGAATCCTGCTTGTAAGAATGTCTAATCGTGAAGCAAGGGTTTCACAATCCCAAACCTCACCTCTCCTGAATCGGCACTGTTTGTAGCGGCTGGGAGACTGGGTAGAAAGTACTCATCATGGATCTGTTCTTGACACTCATCCTGACAGGTGTGGGGCTGGGAACCGGCCCAATACATATCAGACTGAAGTATGCCGCCTGGCTATTTCCCAGGAGGTCCACCCTTCTAGGCTTTGCCACCCGGTGGGGCAAGTTTATTGCTTGTTGCTTGAGGCGCCCCGATCGGGGAATGCCGACGGGAGTGCTCAGGCAATTTTTGTCGAGGCAAGAGTGCCCCCCCACTCTTTAGGGAAACTTGCTTATTCTCCACTTTCCGACCTTGTGTCACACTTTGCTGCGGTGGACAGCAACACAATATCTGCTGCATTTTATATATACTGAACAAAACCATTCTTTTCATGTAATCGCACCACAATTTTTAAATTCTAATGATTGTTTTGTTTGAAAAAATATATTTTCAAATATCGTGCCTATGTTATTTCTTCAAATCAATCATCTTGAGAAAGTCTTGAAATAAAGATGAAACGTTGATGAATATATGATTAATTCTGGTTTTCTTTTTCATTTTCCATATATATATATATATGTATATATATATATGAGAAAGATGATAGGAATGTTTTTTATTGAACGCGTTTACTTTATAAAATTTGCTAATAATTTTGTTTTCTTTCTTTTTCTAGGTAAGTTGATTTTCTCCTCCTGACACTTTTAATTTACAAGGAGGAATCCGTTTCACTGAATTCCATGAAGGTAAAACGTTTTTTTTTTTCTTTTAAACATAACAATAAAGTCTGCCAGGTGTACAGAAACGGTGGTAGTAGATGAGTTAAAATCCATCCTACTTCTAGTATTTACAATTAAAGTTTAAAAAAAATATATATTGATCAGGACTAAATATTAAAATCAACGAAAGTGAGCCAAACTTAAATTTTACTTTCTAACAACACAGACAAGTAAGTTTTTCTAAGTCATTAACTGAGAAGATTTATGCATGTGAATTTTGTGACTAAAGATATAGTACACTTGTGTGTATGTGACTTTATTTTATATATATATATATATATATATATATATATATATATATATTAATCAGAATTGGAAAAATCGGAGCTTTTTGGGGTATCGGAATTAATATGGGAAAAATTTGAGCCTATTATCTGATGCCAAAACCGATTCCTTAAATTATCTTTTTTTATTTGATTTTGGATCGTCCACTGCTTGTAGTAATAATAAAATAATAAATATTTATTGATTTAAACTTCTAGTAACGTTAAAACATTAAACAAGTATGTTTTTATGTATGAGAAAATACAGGCACATTTACGATGTTTTTACAGTAAGCGGGGAAAAAAATAACACTTTTATAGTTAAATATTTATAGATTGATAAAGAATCGAAATCGGTATCAGAATCAGGAAAGATATTGGAATCATCCCATGACTAATATATATATTTGTATGTGTGTGTGTGCTTATAAACAAAATTCATAACTGGATTTGATCAATTTCGATTCAGGAGAGATGCGGTTTGGGATTATGCAACTCTTAGTTCACTATTTATGAAGGAGAAAAATTAAGTTATTTTGAATTGGAAGCCATGTTTGACTTCAGAAGAGTTTCTGATTGATAGCTAACTGTACCAGTCCTGGAGATGAAAAAGTTTTTGGTGGGTAGTTAATCTGTATAAGTCCTGTGTGGGCATGAAAAATTATGTGCAGAAATTCTAAAAGATCCAAAATATTATTTATATGGAGAGATTCCACTTTCTGATTGATTCCTAGCAGAATGTAGTTCCATTTTATTGGTCAGTTCCTGTCACCAGTATCTATAAGTAGAACTTTCTAATTTTCTTTAATTATACTTTTACATTATATCAAAGATATTGCAACAGGTTATTTTGTAGCTATAAAAGTTTTATTTGTATAAAGCCATGCCTATTAGCATTATTATTATTATTATTATTATTATTATTATTACAATAATGGTTTAGTGTTCAGAAGAGAGGTAGAAAAATTATTTGAGCCATCCACAACTGAACATAAATCCACGTTTTATAAATAAACTAGCGGGGTTACCCGGCGTTGCCTGGGTGTTTAGAGGTGTGTGTTCTTGGGAGGGGAGGGGGGGGTAATCAAAACCTAAGAATAAGCGAAGTAAATATTTTTAAATATTAAAAAGTTAAAACTTAAAAAAATCGAAAAAATCCCCCCAAAAAACTAACGTAAGGCAAATGAACGATGTTAAATGTAAAAATGGAAAAAACAAAAAAAGAAAACACGAATGTCATGGAAAAAGAAAACAGAAAAACGAATGTTAAAACTTTAAAATATCTGAAAAATAAAAACAAAAAAAAATGTGAAAAATGGCTTAAATAACCTTGTTTCAATATTAAATTTTAAAAAATCGAAAAAAAAGACACCTCGCACCATGATTCTAACCCAAAACCTTTAGATAATGACCCCGCCCTCTTAACAACTGAGCTGAGACGACGTCGACGAAATTGGATCGTTTTTTTTTTGTTTTTTTTTAATATTTAAACTAAATCATGTTCCGATGTTATTTGCGCATGCGTAGAAGCGAACTTCTCATGAGGATGGTTTTTGCTGACCCCTCCCTGTAGAAAAGTGATGATTTTAGGGTGAAGAAATTAATGTTTTTGGCCAATTTTTCGATATTTGTCGGGCGAAGGTTGGAACTTTAAAATGATACCAATCTCCTGAAAATCTGTGACCCATGTCGAAAGTTTTTGCGAGACATACAAACACACATACATTTTCGCTTTTATATATATAGACTAACGGGGGGGGGGGTTCCCGGTGTTGCCCGAATGTTTGGAGGTGTGTGTGGTTGTTAATGAAAACCTAAGAATAAGCGAAGTAAAAAAGAAAACAGAAAAACGAACGTTAAAACTTATCTGAAAAATAAAGGGTGGGGGGGGGTAATCAAAACAAAAAACACAAAGAAAAACTAACGTAAGGCAAACGAACGATGTTAAATGTAAAAATCTGAAAAAGAAAACAGAAAAACGAACGTTAAAACTTCTGAAAAATACCCCCCCCCCCCAAAAAAAAAAAAACATGTGAAAAATGGCTTAAATAAGCCTGTTTCGATATTAAAATTTTAAAAATCGGTGAGTACCCGGGTGTTTTTGGGTGTATGTGGTTGGGTGGGGGTGTTAATGAAAACCTAAGAATATGCGAAGTAAAAAAAAGAACAGAAAAACGAACGTTACGTGAAAAATGGCTTAAATAATCCTGCTTCAATATTTAAATTTAAAAAATCGGAAAAAAGAAGACATCTCACACCACGATTCGAACCCAAAACGTTTAGATAATGACTCAACACTCTAACCAAGTGAGCTAACACGACGTACATGGAATTTAGTCAGTTCTTCAACTATTTAAACTAAATCAGGTCATAACGTCATCTGACGCATGCGTAGAACCGATCTCGTCATGAGAGGACCATTTTTGTTGCCCCCCCCCCCTGTAGAAAATTGTTGATTTCAGGGTGAAAAAAATGAACGTTTTTGGCCAATTTTTCGAGCGAAGGATGGAACTTCAATATGATACCAAGTTTGTTAATTTTTGTTCTGTCGTAAGTTTTTAGCGCACACACATACATACATACATACATACATTTTCGCTTTTATATATATAGAAGATAGATGTGGCGTTCTTGTAAAAATATAATGTACTTGTGAGGGTTGAGGAGGACAGTAGTGGTGGTGTAAGGGGATGGAGGCTGTGAGAGGGCTATATCTTTATCTTGCATTTCTATTCTAAGCCTCCATGATTTAAGACCTCTTGTTTTACTCTCCTTAACTACCCCTCTACACTCATCACTTCATGTTATTATTTTAAGTTAAGATAGGTTCTTTTTTTTCTGATTAGCTGGCTCTCATTGTGCCAAGTGTAAATTGAATTTGCTTCCATTTTTTTGCAACTCAGATTAACACCATTCCTTTTTGTTTGTTTTTTAATTAATACTTTTGTAATTAAGATTGTTTAAATCAGTAAATCATAAGATACACAATCTCATTAAAAAAAAAAATTGAAGCAAGCATAAAAATAGTTTTTTTAAAGCTAATTTTTCAGTGCTGATTTCACATATGATAATCATTTACTTTCATTACTTCTAATCTTGTATTCATAAATTCAACAGATTTAGATGTATCAGACAAAATAAATTCCTGACTCTCTACAGTACTTTGAGATATATATATATTTTTATACTAGCTTTGCCTATCCTGGTTTCCTCCACTCCTGTAAAGCATTCATAGCAAGGACTCTACAAGCTATAACAATAACAAAGAAATTTCCTTTTTCTCTACCCCCTCTCTATATCCTCTATCTCTTCCTCTCTCTCTCTCTTTGTATATATATATATATATATATATATATATATATATATATATATATATATATACACACACACACACGCATCACTATCTCTCTACTCCATCTCTCTTTGTACCAAGCATCAAATTGAATTTCTATGAATAGTCTCATCTGTGGAACAGATTATTGCGAGGCTTCTTTCTAACCGATTGCAAGTCTAATGAAAATAAATACTTGTTGAGCTGTCTTCTTGAATAATCAATTCCTCTTAAGTAACTGTCTACCCATTTTGCCTTCTGTTTCTAATCCTACTTGTGGATATTCCAGGTTCGTTTCTATCTGTTACTTAGTTTCAGAATATATCTCTCTAGCAAAGATACTCGCGCTTCATGCGGGACTTTGCGGGCACCCTTGTATTAAGTGGATTTTGTAAGAGCAACTATTGCTAAAGGTATTTAAAATTTTCTAACTACCTCCTTAAGTAAATGAGGGTAATCTGATTCAAATTCACAAAGAAGTTTGCTGGTGCCATGGTGACGACCCTCGGGATGGTGGTGAACCCCAACTTGGTGTGCACCATCCCTAGGTAAGGGAGTTTATGAAGAGCCACACTAAATATGACCTTAACCTTTGATCTTGATGTTGAAAAATTGTGTGCACGATCCCGAAGTCGGAGACCATCATGTCAGGTTTGGTCATGATTGGCCCAGTGATGTGCGCTGTAAGAGAGTTGTACTCACACAAATACTACTTATATATACTTATAACGCTATATATATATATATATATATATATATATATATATATATATATATATATATACACACACACACACGTGTGTGTGTGTGTTGGGACGATTAATCAGAATCGGCAAAATTGATGCCCATTTTCCGATGCCAAAAAGATTCTTTTGTCTTTTTTATTGATTTTGTTTAAATCATAATCTTCCATTGCTGGTAATAATGATAAAATAATTATTTATTGATTTTTAAATTCCTAATAAAGCTAAAATCGATAGATCATTTTCCACAAGTGTATTTTGACGTTTATGAAAATATTTGCATATTTAATATGCGTTTTTATGAAAATATTTGCATATTTAATATGCGTTTTTATGAAAATATTTGCATATTTAATATGCGTTTTTATGAAAATATTTGCATATTTAATATGCGTTTTTATGAAAATCGGGGAAGATAACAACTTCTATAGTTAAATAATTAGAGATTTATAAAGAATCGGAATTGGGAATTTGCACGGAATCGGTAATTGTATAGGAATCGAAAAAAATATTGGAATCGTCCCATCACTATAATATATATATATATATATATATATATATATATATATATATATATATATATATAGGGTGATGTATCTCTTTTTTGAAAATATAATTTAATTATGGTATCGTTTGTTCATGAAAGTATGAATTGAACCAATCTTTGTGAATTTGATTTTATAATTAAATTATTTCTTTTTTCAAAACGGATTTTAAATAATACAAAATAATTTACTAAAGGCGAGAAACACAGGTACAGACGTGCGAGAATTGGTTTCGCAATTCTATTAATAGAAATTATGCACAGCAAAATGCAGTATCACATTTTGTAAGTTTTATCAAAAAATATTTAAGATTTTTATTGAACCATCATTTTTTTTAGCTTTTAACTCTACTTTCAAATAAGAAAACGTATTTGATAACTTTCACATTAAAAACAAAACGTCATACAAATGAAGTAATCTTCCACTATGATAAAATCAATTTGTACTTGTGTGTGTGTGTGTGTGTATATATATATATATATATATATATATATATATATATATATATATATATATATAAAGAAAAGTAATGGCACTTGGAAAACATCGTTTTGTATTTGACTTATAGAAAATAAAGCCAAATAACGATGTCGTTTTTTTTTTTTTTTTTCTAAAATAAATTTATTTATCTTAAAGAATAAACAAATTTTCGACTTTTCCGTCGGAGGTATAAATTCCTTGTGGATAAAGTTCCGTCCAGATGTTATTTATCGTCAGTTTAAAATATCAAGGCGTTCGGTATTGCCCGGTCGTAAAATACGCATAAATATATTTTAATTTATGCTAATTGTGTATTTATTATTATATAGGACCAATTCTCTATGAATTATATTGTTCCGAATGTGAAGTGTAATATATATGCTAGCCTGGGTGACCGGCGTTGCCCGGGTGTTTGGAAGTGTGTGTTGAGCAAAAGAAAGAAAAATAAAAGTAGTGGTAGTCGACAGGCAGGCAGGCTGGAACCCATACAGCGAAGGAGAAAAAGAAAGTGAAAAAAATAAAGTGATGTCTCTGCCGTTGCGTACATCACAAAACCGGAAGTAGCGAAGGTTTAAATTAAGGTTAGTCAATCGAAAAGAGGGGATAACTTTCGAAAATATTGACAAAAAAAAACAAAAAAAACGGTGCCACCTTGTAGAAAAGTGCCCAGTTGAGGGTGAAGGAATTAATGTTTTTCCCCTTTAGCAGCTATTTTTACTAGCTAAAAAAAACATAACAGAACAGTTCACAACAAAATGCAATCATTTGATGCACCGCTATGTGACCTTGCGGCTCAGAGGAGATATATTTTGAAAAAAAAATGGAAATAGAAAGACAATTATATTTCCATCCATTACTGGGATATTTCTATGAAAGAATAAATTGCAGAAGGAAAAAGAAAGACTTATTTCATGATAAGCGTCAACATTTTTATCAAAAACTATTTTTTACAATATATGTCTTCACAATATTATTAAACAACATGAAGCATTAGGTACCAGCAACATGGTCGTTACCCTAAACAACATTATTTTGAATCTCTCAAGTTTTTTTACTCCTATCTTTTTATACTGAATTATTCTGGAGTTTTAATCACTTGTTGCTTTCCTAAATTATATACATGTGTGTGTGTAAATGTTTTTTGATCTCCCCCCCCCCCCAAAAAAAAGGAGGGTGGACCTGTAATTCACCCTTGTCCATTCGTCCGTTCGCACTTTTCTCAATAACTACGCTTTGGAATTTTTAAAAACTTTTGCACAAACATTAAACATGATACAAGTAAAAAAGTAACAGAACAGATTTTCCAGGGAAACTCCGGTTGCCCCCCCCCCCATAGGGGGAGCCTTTCAGGTTAAAATGGCTAAAATTGACACTTTTGTGCCTATTAAAAAAAAAAAAAAAAAAAATTGATGCCTTGGATTGTTATAAAACTTTCTGAAAAGTTGTAACTAACTGATTTCTATATAATTTTGTTTGTCTATACTTCGTGATAACTCTTGGGTGTGCCCCATGGGCTCTTTTAGGGCTAACATAAAAACACTCCTATTTTACCATGTTTGTCCAAATTTTTCTGTATATGTCTATTTAGCAGTTTTGCATGGTACTGAACTCCAATTCAAATATGTTAAGACCTTGGGAACTTTTGGGGTGGGGGGGTGATGGACTTGATCATTTTTTTTTTTTTTTTTTTTTTTTTTGCATGGTGCAGAACTCAATTTTACATATGTCATGTCCTAAAACTGCACCATTTGTTCATTTTCACCAGGATTTGACGTCTCCTGGAGATTTTTAGGCTAAATGGCCGTGGCGGGGGAGGGGGGCGGCAAATGCTGAACTTAGTCATTTTTTTATGCCTGGTTCACTGCATTTTTTTTTTTATTACACTTTGTCTTGGCTGCTGTGTTAAACGCATATCTTGTTTTTCTTTTATTAATATCATTGGAATTTTTTCCCCTTTTTCCTTGTACATATTTGTGAATTATTCCACGGATTTCGGCCTTTTGGATTATTTTGGACCATCTTCCAATTACGCGATTTCCTTGGATTTTACTTGTGTGAATGGAAAATTAAATTAACTTTGTTGGACTTACATTTTTTGAATTTTACCGTCATTGGATACTTTACCTTTCACCAGACTATCCATTCACATGAAATCACCTTTTTCTTCACCATATTCCCTCTGCTTCACTTTTTGTTATCAAGTAAGATCTTTGACTTACTTGCAGTTTCATCAAATACTTTTGTATGCAAAATCCGATCCCGCATTTTACTAATTCCTACCCTCTGATGAGAAGGAAAGTATTTCTTCGAAACTCTACGGATTAAGGACTATCCACTTAAGTGTTTCCTTTTCAGGTTAAATATATTTTTAACTCTTTTTCAAAGTGTTTTTTAACATGTTTTATTAACTATTTGCTCTTATTTATATATATATATATATATATATATATATATATATATATATATATATACATGCTACGATTAAGCTCTACTCGTGTATTGAGCACTCTTGAAGTAAATACTGAAAATATGTACACAATGTATTACTATGTTTAAAACATGAAATGATATATATATATATGTCTGCGTGAAATATATACAAAGTGCTATAATTCTTTCGCATCTTCGGACAACTCACCACTGGTAGCAACATCCACATCACTCTGGTTCTTATTTGATTTGTTTACGACTGGCCAGAGACCCTTTGAGAGCAGCAAAACCTTTTTGTTTCGAGTGTATCGGAATTTGGTTACGACTTGCAGTATAACATGTCTCTATAAATAACATGTCTCTCTTGTCTCATTCACATCACTGCTTAATTTGACAAGATCTTCGCTCGTGTACAGTGTAAGGTTTCCTTGGAAATTTCTTTGCTTGTGTTTTGTATCGACCAATTCTCTGGGGAAACTAGCGGAGAGGAATTTACTTTTTTTTTATGAAGGACATTCTGTTACTGCCAATTAAAAATAGATATTTTGAACACTGGACTTTTCTTTTTCTTGTTTTTTTCTTTTTCTCAAGAAACTTTAGACTTTTCCAAACAGTGCAAAGTTTTCTGTACTGTAATATGCACTCATTTCTTCATCTGTTAAAGAACCAATGCAAAGGAAGAGGAAGCAGTTTTCCGTTTTAAGTGTTCCCATTTTTTGTTTATTCCAAAATATTCTAAATATTTTGTTTTCTGATAAAAATTCAACTCGTTGCTTTCACCTGTATTTCTACCTCCTCCCTCCTCAAATTCTGCCTCCTACTCTCATTTTTACCTCCTACTCTCGTTTTTACCTCCTACTCTCATTTTTACCTCCTACTCTCATTTTTACCTCCTACTCTCATTTTTACCTCCTACTCTCATTTTTACCTCCTACTCTCATTTTTACCTCCTACTCTCATTTTTACCTCCTACTCTCATTTTTACCTCCTACTCTCATTTTTACCTCCTACTCTCATTTTTACCTCCTACTCTCATTTTTACCTCCTACTCTCATTTTTACCTCCTACTCTCATTTTTACCTCCTACTCTCATTTTTACCTCCTACTCTCATTTTTACCTCCTACTCTCATTTTTACCTCCTACTCTCATTTTTACCTCCTACTCTCATTTTTACCTCCTACTCTCATTTTTACCTCCTACCCTCATTTAGCAATGATCAAACTCTAGTTTGTTACAAATTCTTACAAACTTAAAAAAAAAAAATTACTAGTTTATATTTTTGATTGGTGATGGTATAGTACCTGGTTAAGTCAATTTCCATCTTTAACTAGCTTCTACTGCTTTATAGCTAATACAAAGAAAAATATTTGTGAAACTTTGTGGAAAAAATATGGTATTTGTATTATTCATTGGACTACTGTTATCTTGAGTATGATTTTCAGAGTGTTTCAGTCAATGTAACTTGCGACCTTCTTCAGGTTTTTGTCAAACTCGGGAATGTTTCTGTCGAACTTGGGAATTTGGACAGAATTTCAAGTAGAACCCTTTATTTACTTCACGGGAGTAGCGTGCTCTTGTTCCATCAGCCATGACTGGATAGAAGTCCTAAGTAATTCGCAAATATATTTTTTTGATCGCCGACACTGAGGATTGAACCTTCAACCTTCAGGAGAATAGTGTACTTATTATTTACTGGAGAGAATAATGCATTATGATGAATGCATTTACATATATTTATTAATGTCATAAGAAACCTTAGAAATTATGTTTTTAAGCAAAAAATCATTAACTTTGAAAATATATTGAATACCCTTCATGGCTACTGTCTTTTTTTTTTTTTAGATTAAAAAAAAAAATCTTAATTACTTTTTAATTATTTGAATTTACTTTTTAAATATTGTGATATTAATTTCTTTAAATTTAGAAAACATGTATCCAATTAAAAAAAAATACTTTAAATTTAGGTGAGATTCGAATCCTGGTATTGACATCATAAAAACTATTTCCTTAGTAATGTGTATTTTCCCAGGTTTTTTTAATTTTATAATTTTTTGGTCAATCAATCATATTTCTATCTGCGTAACAAACAAACAAACAATTTTAATATATAAATTTAAAAATTAATTAAAGTTATTTTTTGTTCATTATTTCTTTAAAAAAGATTAAAAAAACTTTCTAGTGTAATAGTAAGGAAACAATATTTATGAAAACAAATTTGAAGAAAAGACATTGATGTTTATTAATTGAAACATGTTTTAGTAAAATTAAAGCATTTGTTTCGAAAAAAAAAAAGAATTTGGAACAAATAAAGTAATTAATTTATTGAAAATTACATGAAATATTTCAGTCGGATTTCTGATCCCATTTTTTCCCTTTGAATTGATGTATATGATTTGTACTTTCTACTTAGTTATTGAACACTTATTTTTCCTTCTTCCCATTTTTTTCTTTTTTCCTTCTTCCCATTTTTTTTCTTTTTATTTGACAAAAAGTCATTTTTTTTTTCGTTTTTACCTTTTCGTATACCCGATGTGTCATAGCATTCAGCTAAATTTTCTGTAGCAAAGATATCTTAGTGAAGCCGTTTCTAAAGAACCTAAATTCAGCACACTTGTTCGTCTTTGTTCTGTTTTTCTTTGGTGTAAGCAGTACACATGAGTTGTCTCTGAATGTTCAGCGACCACTTGAGTTACAAGTAAACTTAGCATTGCATTCTTTCTCAAGTGGAAATAGCTTGTTAACAGTCTGAACTTCTCTCCTGGTATTCACATGATTTAGAAATTGTGTACTCGACGTAGATATACTATAAAGTATCTGTTCACCTGAATTCTTGCTTTTCTAGGCATTTTATCCTAACAAATAATTTTATCCTAACAAATAATTCTCAAATCTTTGAAATGAGGACTAATAATTTGGATTATTCCAATTACTGTTTTCGTATTGTATGACCTTCACACATGAACACGTGACATTCGATAATAGCCTGACCCCAAATTTAGTTTAACTTTATATCCCATTTCAACCCTCGTAGGGAGGCAGGCAAATAGTCGCAACTCGCGCTCCAGTTACCGCATGGAAAGGTCAGAGAATAAAAGCATTAAAGCAATCACACAGCAATATTCAATCTGATGATGATTTCTTTTTTTTGCTCATTTTAACCCCCAAACAAAGCATATTACCACTTGAAATGTATGGGCTACTATTTGGGATCGTGTCTAATAAGGTCTGTGGGGAGCTGAGCAGCAAGATTTTTGTTAGCATTACATTTAAACTTCTGCAGATAATTACAGTCATGGAAGCAGGAAACAGGGAGCGAATTCCAAAGAAAGATCTAGTAGTTTCTTCCCTCAGCCTGAGATCTTTCCACAATCTAGTGACCTCGCCAATAAGGGTGTGGGATTTTGCTGCTTGTCAGGTTACTTGTGAATACGCATGTTGAAGAGGCACAAGTGCTAGGAGTCCATCAGAGCACATTCCATTAAAGTACTTGTAAAACGGGCACAGGAATGCAACATTGTGGCGATGGGATGGGGGTTTACCTGTTAGGATTGTTTTTTGGATCCTGCCTGAGAAACTAGTGGTAGATGCATCAGCCCAGATATTAATGCTCTATGCTTTGGCCAAATTGTGGCGTTGTAAAAAGATCAATGCAATAATTTAACGGTTCAAGTATCAATAATCTCAGCATGTTAAAATAAATAAAACATATCTTGATTCTGTTGTCAAGTATAGCTTAGTTCACCAACTAAACTTTTACCATCACTATTCTCGGGTATTAAAAACCTTTGCTACTCAGACTTAAATAACATCTATTTATTATTGGTCAATGGTAATCTCTTCCATGTTTCGATATTGTTCTGCAAGTCAGACACTGATTCTTATCTCTTAGATCACCGGACATTACACGGAATTATGACCAAAATTTAATTTAAAGTCTGAAACTAAGAACTAGAGCATGATTTAAGTTTCAAGACCTGGACTTAATTGGATTTGAACCTTGAATGACAGCGCTTCTGTTACCGTCTTTATGCTTGAGAAACAGATAAAATTTTATTATTAAAGCCATCTACATCCATGTCGGATAGCCAACTCCAATATCGAACAAACATTTTTTTTCTTTCTTCCTGCTTTCTCGGTTATCTCTTAGAATCAGGAATTAAGTTGTGAATTTTTAAACTCGTTGGGAGGCTGTATGTACTTTGTACTTTGAACGTGGGAGTATTGTCATCACTTGAGCTTATTTTAATATAGTAAGATAGCAGAATGTAGACAAGATTAGGTGTGTGAGTATATATATATATATATATATATATATATATATATATATATATATATATATAATTACCACCAGCATGACATAGAGGGAGAAAAAAATTTTTTTAATAAATAAAACAAAATATCTTGTACTTGTCTAGTCTTTAAACCATTGAATTTTAAATTCTGAATATCAAGTGCTTCTTACACAGTAGATTTCCTATTATATATATATATGAACAAATGATTAATAAAACATGTTAAAAGACATCTTGAAAAAGAGTTAAAAACATATTTAATTTTAAAAAGGAAGCACAAGATAAGTGGATAGTCCTTAATCCGCGGAGTTTCGAAGAAATACTCTCTTTCTCATCAGAGGGCAGGAATTAGCAAAATGCGGGATCGGATTTTGCATGTAAAAGTATTTAATGAAACTACAAGTAAGTCACAGATCTTACTTGGTTAAAAAAAAGGGTGAGGTAAGGGGAATAGGAGGTAAAAGAAAAATGATAAAAATATTTCACATGAATGGATAGTCCGGTGAAGGGTAAAAAGCCAAGAATGTTTTTTTCTTAATATATATATATATATATATATATATATATATATATATATATATATATATATATATATGAGATAAACGAAATTAATACAAGATCATTTACATATGTTCCAAGAATTTAAAACAATAACAACTTAGTGTGTATGATCGTTTCAGAAACAGCATCGGTTTTATTCGTATATAATCTCTTCATCAGCACAAGAGAGAGGGGTAGGAGAGGGTATACACCAAATCATAGCATCACGAGCAATTAGGTTATACATCGGATCGATGGGAAACTCATTTTTTTTTTTTCAAACAGAACCCTACTGCGGAATTGAATTAAAAACATCGAATTTGACAAAAATATGAATTCTAGGATTATTTACGTACCCATAAAAAACGTTTAAATGTACATAACTCGCGCTATTATATTTCAAGGAGGTTACATAGCATAAAATTTAATTATGATACATAAGATATTACGAATATCCCAAACGATATGTTAAATACTACAGACAAATTTAAACATTATGGTAAAGAAAGATTGAGAGACACACTCGCTTGGCTGTAAACACTATCAATAATTTCCCCCACTTTTTATCTGTGCCTAAACCTAAATGTAGATTCCATGAACAAAGCTTCTTTCTAAGAACTGCACACCAGTGGAACTCTCTTCCATTTACCTGCTTTCCAGCTGGCTACAATATGACGGTCTTCAAGTCCAATGTAAACAAGTTCTTGATGAGCCGTTTCCCTTAATTAATCCAATTTATCAACTTTACACTTCCAACGATTACTGTGATATGTCCTTTTGACCACTGTGCACTCTTTAACCCTTATCCTCGAGTGGCCTCTTAGCCTTGATAAGTGGTGATTCTTTTGTTAAAAAAAAGGCAGCTATATATCAACTGTACCTACTCAGCTTTGCATGTGAGTGAAAGAAAATTTTAAAAAAAAAGTTATATTCTTACTATTGATTACATAGTTTTCTGCTATGCAATAAAATGAAATTATACGCAATGACATGTTAGATTACTGGTTACTCGGCAGCAATTATTTCTGCTGAAATAATGTCTGGAAATATGGAAATGCATACCGTAATTATTCGCAGGTAATAAGATATTTAATCATTCTAATGCTACTCTTTCTGAACATATCGCATCATAATTCGACTAATTTTGACGATCGTTTCAATAAAATCAGAAATGCACAGCAAAAAAAAGGGGGGGGGAACAAACAAAAAAATTTTTAACGTTTTTACTACTTTAATCTTTGAAATGTGATTGTTAAAATTTTTATTGGTTCTTTGCATCATTTACAAATATATAATTATTGGAAACTATTTGAATTGATTTAAATATGTAAATCAGAAATTTTAAACTTATCAAAACTGATTACGATTACAGGCCTGGTAATCAGTGCAGTGCTGCTAAAGTAAGAGAGTTTGTGATTGGCTCGATCGAACTGACGATGTGGTTTTAGGAGAGATGAAGTAACATACAAAATCATAGGTGATTAGAACCTTCATAACTAAATATATGATCATCCACAGAGATTTCTTTTGTCATTCTCCAACTCATCGGTGTGGATAGACATAGGTGTATCAACCTCGAGATTTGGAAACTTTTTTTTTTTTTTTTTTTTTTTTTTTTACAAAGGCATCACCACATTATCAAGGCCCAGAGGCCACTCAAGGATAAGGGTTAAAGAGTGTACAGTAGAAGTTGGTCAATATAGTAATCATTAGTAATGAAAATTTGGTAAATTTAATAACTTATATGGAACGGCTCATCAAGAACTTATTTACCTTAGACTTGAACACAACCATATTGTAGTCAGCCGGAAAGCAGGAAAACGGAAGACAATTCCACAGGCGTGCAGTTCTAAGAAAGAAGCTTTGTTCATGGAATCTATGTTTAGGTTTAGGCACAGATAAAGAGTGGGGGAAATTATTGATAGTGTTTACAGCTAGACGAGTGTTTCTTGTGAAAGTTTGGCGAGGGGGGACCATAGATTGAAGCTCAGTTGAACACTTTCCATGAAAATAACGATACATCAGAGACAAACTCGCAACATCTCTTCTGTGAGATAGAGGTTGTAAGGAGGAGAAAAGGACATCTCCTACGAGGCTACGAAGTCTATTTTGAACTCTATCAAGGCAGGACAAGTCCTTTCTAGCAGCTCCTGCCCAGATGTGGCAACAGTATTCCATCCTTGGACGTACCTGGCTCTTATATAGATAGAGAATAGCATCAGCAGTGAGATATCTACTGGATCGATAGAAAGATCCCACCATTTTTCCAGCGGCCTTGGCAACAGATTTGATATACGTGTTCCATTTAAGATCAGGAGTAATGGTCAAGCCCAGAAGCTTGTCAAAACTTGAGGCCTCCTGAAGACGAGAGCCATTCATTTCAATTGATGACAAATGTGGATTAAAATGTTGATGATGTAAAGAGAGAAGCTTGGTTTTAGATGCATTAAAAGTAACCAGCCACTCCTTTCCCCATTGTACTACATGCTCAAGATCAGAGGAGAGAGAATTGGAGAGTACTTGCTCGTTTACTGTCTTAGATGTGGTACCATAAATGGTAGTGTCGTCAGCATAAATGTCTACAAATGATGTAAGGATATGATTTGGAAGATCATTAATGTAGATCAGGAAAAGAGTTGGGCCCAGGATGGATCCCTGAGGGACACCGGCATTAATACTGTGAGCTTCTGATTTTTGCCCCTCAACTACTACTCTTATGAACCTATCAGAAAGAAATGATTCAATAATTGAGAAGACTTTTCCAGCTATACCATAGCTAGCGATCTTATGAAGTAAACCTTTATGCCATACCCTATCAAAGGCTTTAGATATGTCAAGAGCAATTGCCCTAGAAAGATTGCCACCGTCGAGAGATTTGCTAATCCTATGCGATATAACTGTAAGGACATCTGCTGTAGATCTAGCAGAACGGAAACCATATTGAGTGTCACTAAGAAGGTTATTTTTGTTGAGATGTTTGATTACTTCTGTATTTAACACAGATTCTAGCAACTTACTCATGACGCACAGGAGACTTATTGGCCTGTACTGAGAGGGAGATGAGCGATCACCTGAATTCTTAAATACAGGGCATACTGATGAGATTTTCCAGGGAGATGGGAAACTATTCTCCTTAACACAACGTTTAAACAGTTTTGTAAGTATGGGCGCTAGTTCAGGTTGAAGTTTTTTGAGTACTATAATTGGAATACCATCAGGGCCAGTTGCTTTACTGGAATCAAGGTTTTTGATTAGCTTGGCAACATCACGTACAGATATACGTATATCACATAGCGTGTTTTCTGATACAGGAGGAAATATTGGGGGTTGGCGGTCTTGGTCGCAAAGGGTAGAATTAGCTGCAAAGTTCTTGACAAAGAGTTTGGCTTTGTCTGATGCTGACGAGATTACCTCAGGTCCATTGATAATAGTTGGGATGGAGCACACGCTTCTGTTCAGGATTCTGTTTGCTATTTGCCAAAACTGGTGGGAACCAAGCCGCTGCTCAGCTACTTTGGACTTAACAGATTGAGCATACAACTCTCTTGCGTTCCTTATTACTTTCTTACAATGGTTGCTGGCAGTCCTGAAAACGGCTTTAGTTTCCATACATCTATTACGTTTGAAGCAGTGGAAAAAGTGATTTCTGTGCGCAATGGCAGCAGCACATTCTGGAGAGAACCATGGCTGGCTGTTAGGTTTTTGCTGAAACTTTTTAGAGGGTATGAAATGGTCAATACCTACAATTAACCATTCAGTTAGGTCTAATACTATAGAGGACACATCCTTTTTAAACATGGAATGCAGAGGTAGATCAGATATAAATGTACGGAAGCTATCCCAGTCAGCCTTAGTGTATCGATATACTGTACGATGAAGTGGTACGTCTGGGGACTTATTACATTTCATTTTTATCTTAATTGATACAACAGAGTGGTCGGAAGATCCAAGAGGCGACAGAACAGAAACTGAACATAGTTTAGGGCAAGTTGTGAGAAAAAGGTCTAGTAGGCTCGCATACTGGCCGTCATTATCGGGCACACGGGTAGGTTCCTGAACAATCTGAGTGAGGTCATAGGCAATGGAGAAATCATGACAGAACCTCCCCTCATCATCGGTCTTGTTTGAGTGGGTCAACCATTCGACGTTGTGAACATTGAAGTCTCCACATACGTGAATGTTAGCTGAAGGATAAGTAGAAAGGATTTGGTCAATTTTCTCAGATATGCTTTGAAAGATAGTAACTCCGCTGTTGTGGGGGCGATAGAGAGTAAATATAAATGCAGTAGTGTGAGCTAAAGCAACCCGGAAGCACATATAGGGTAAGTTAGGATCTTCCCTGGAGATGTCCCTCCCACATGGAAAGCTATCTTTAATATAGGCACATATTCCATGCCCATGGCGATCTTGGGGGTCAGATTTAGAAGTTAAGTTAGAGTATCCTGTAATTGCAAACTCATCTAGGGAAATAGCCTGTCCAATGCCAGTTTCACTTAAAAATAAAAGGTCTGGTTTAGTCTCCTGTAATTGGGTTTCAACCTCTGGAAGGTTAGAACGTAGACCCCTGATGTTGGAGAAGGAGACATGGTAGTAGGGGTCTACGTTGGAAGTTGGAGAACCGGGTTTAATCGTGTATTTTTTCTTGAAACTTGTCATGATGAAATTTTGGAATTTGTGGACTAGGTCGACAGATTTACTTAGAGCAGGACAGAGAGGGGAAACTAAGAGAGAAAAAGAAATGAAGAATTTTTTTTTTGTACCACATGATAAGGTAAAGCCGTAACAATTACCCACTAGTATGGCATCGAGAGGCCCCACCAGAAGCTACTGCATGGTCCAGATTCCATTCACCAAATGGCAATACAGCAGCCCCAGTACTTTGCACCTGCTGATAGGACAGCCTCCTTAGTGGTTAATCCAAGGTTCGGGTCCCTGACTATCAGGCGGATAACGTCAGCCCAGACAAAACGTTTACCTCCAGCACCCTTACTAGTGACATGGCTACAAGGATAGACATAGAAACAGAAAATTTCCACCAACTCTGCAAACTGTTCGCGCAATCACAAGATTATTTCGAACCGTGATCAGTGGTGTGTGTGATATGTTTACCCTCTGAACCAACAAATCCATTGATGACAGTTGTGGAAATGTATACTATTTGCATAACTTTTTCATCTAATTACAACTTGTACAAAACTATTAACCTAGAGAGCTCAATTCATTTTATGGAAATCTATTGCATATATATATATATACACACACACACACACACTAGCAGGGGCGCTCAGTGTTGCCTGGTCTTAAAATACATATATATTTGAATTTATGCAAATTTCGTATTTATTATTATAGAGTAAATTATTTCATATTATATTGTACCCAATATATAGTGATGATTTCGAAATTAAAAAAAAAAGTATGATTGTAGTGCCATCAGCTAGAATCGAAACCAAAACATAACAAACCATAATTTCATGACTAAAACGATGTCTACAAGTTAAGTGAAGACTGAAGTTTATTTGTGTTACATATGGTTGGACTGTGGAGAGGAGTGTGAAGTTTATTAAATACCAACTGGTTTCTATGGCAGTGTTTTTGATAGACAAGATGTAAACAAAGGCTGTCGGACGTCCAGAGTTTATATATATATATATATATATATATATATATATATATATATATATATATACTAGCATGGCCCGTGCCCCAGTGTTGCTTGCAATAGAATATAAAAGAATGATTGGCTCAAGAAGGGAGTAAGAACCCCAAATATATATATATATATATACATACATACATACATATATATATATATATATATATATATATATATATATATATATATATATATATATATATATATATATATACGCACTCTACATAAAAGAATAAATCTTAGTCACGAAAATCGGCAAAACCATTGTGAAATTCCAAACAGATCAGTCATTTTATATTTGTTTAGAGACCATGTGCATTTATGAAAGTCAAGGTCAAATTGGTGTCGACCAAAATCTGTCCATTTTCGGCTCATATTATTTGGGGTCTTTATTTCCTTTTTTATCCGAATGATATAACTAAAAAAAATATCTATAAAATATTTCAGGTTTTAGAGTGGGAAAGTGAGTAGATGTTGTTCATGTCAATGCTTTTAAAGAATACAGATCTAAACCTATTTTTGCAAACTAAAATTTGACTTAGGATTAGGTTTTGGGCTATGTTTGTGTTTAGTTTAGTTTTAGGCTATTTTATGGTAAAAATGAAAAATAAAAACAGTTCGGTTTGTAATGTGTAGATTGTTTGGCTGTTATTGTTACTGGGCCAATTTCAGAACTGAAACAACGCACAAACCTCTAAAAAGAACAGTAAAAGAATTTAAATTTTGAAATTGTACTCTTTCTACCTCCCCTGTTGTTTGTTTCAGGGTAGGATTAGCTGATGTCAATCAAGAAAGAGCTTCTTCTGATTAATAATTATCTACATTTTAGATAATCATTAAAAGTAATTCATAGATAACTGTTTCACTAGTTCTCATATATATGAGAGTAACCTCCCCTTGAAACAAAGACATTAACTAATAAAATAATAATTCAAACCCAAACAAAATGAATATTAGAATAAACACGCATAAATGTAGAAATAAAATTATAAAAATTAGGAAAGAATAAATAATAGAAAAAAAATTGGAAATTAGAATAAAAAAATACGAAATTAAGATTTAAAACAGAAATTTTAGTTAGCATGACATCCAAGATGGCTGACTTGTAACAACGTGAGGATGGAATTTCTTTTCCCCAGATACCAGGTTTATCATGTATAAAATCAACTTTTTGTTGGTAACATCGAATGGAAACATCTGATGAGTTTGTGTGAACAGGAAATTTTTATGGACACATAAAATCATCATCCCATTAACGGAGCGGCTGTAATGAAGAAATCCAAAATGAAATAAACAAAAAGTTACAAAAAGAAAAAATGTAAGTCTTTAAATTTCAACAAAGTTTTGTACTATATATATATATATGTATATATATATATATATATATATATATATATATATATATATATATATATATATATATATATACACACACACACACACACACACACACACACACACACATTAGCAGAGAGACCTGATGTTTCCCAGGATGGAATGAGGATAAATGGGCCATACTTCCAGTACTTTGTGTCATTGAAATCCGTGAAATCACCCATTTTTTTCAATCAAATTGTCTACTTTAAGGAAGAATCTTCGCATGCCTCCTCTTACAGTGACTTAGTCCACAAGACATTGTAGCTTACATTGCACTCTAGAGAACTTACTGTTGATTTTATAAAATTATTTTTATATAATGGCTTTGAATTAAAGTTTAAAATGCAAAAGTCAAGTATCATGGTTCAGTTGTGCTCTAAAAAGAAACATTAATTTCAAACGCACCCCTGCCTTATCAAAGAATCTGTTGATTTTATATGCAGGCCTATTCTGCTTGTGTGGGGATAAAACTTATCAAATGATGCTGGGTTGTATAAGAGTGTTGACTGCGGTCAAAGTTGGACTTAATCGGATTTTTGGATTATCGATTTTTCAGACAAATCAGAAGCATTCCAATACAAGACCTATCTAAGATCACCCCCAAACACCTAAAATACATTTGTATGAAATTTCAAGAAGGTCAGTCTAGCTGTTTTAGAGTCCATACGGAATGAACTCGCACACGCATACAAAGTGCCTTTTCTTTAATCACATTTCTAACCCTGTTGATTTCAAGGTGTGCTGGTTTAAACCTTATTCCGAACCAGCAAGTCGCGTGAAAACAATCTCTGCAAGCGCGTTTATACTTGACGCTGTTTTTGGTCCGCTCACTCTAGCCGCTGTACAAATTTCAATTTCTCGCTTGTAACTATGTCCAGACTAAAAGAATTTCAATCAATCAGACGTAATTTGATGATGTGTCTCTATTTAGAAGGTTAAAGAAAAGAAGGAGGGGGGGGGATAAAAAGTGGGATAAAGCACATTGCTTGAAAGTTACGGATGCCCAGAAGAAGAAGAAGAAGAAAAAAAATTATTTTTAAAAACGCGTTAGCCATAACGTTATGATTAAATCAAAGATGGGGGACATTTATCTGAATAATTCATAGAAGAGTAAAATTATGCCCAACGGTATTTTGTTATTGGCAATTTTCTATCCATTGGTGTGTGTATAAAGCAATAAAGAAAAGACGAAACGACTGACAATCAATAATTGACGTGAAGTTGAAACATTTTCTATGGAAGGCTGTACGTGAAAGAAAATTAATTGAATAAACAGGTTTTGTACACAAAAAAAAAATTAGATAAAAGATTTGTAACTTATTGATGTCTGTATCGTCTGCAACAATGATAATGTAAAATCTTTGGAATAAGTTCAGGAAACTTCTGTTTCTATTTCCTCATTTAGGGACTATAAGAAATGTGGAGTTGCCCCTTAGTTATTACAAGCCTGAGCGCCCAGCATTGCCCAGGTGTTTGGAGGTGTGTGTTGAGCAAAAAAAAAAAAGTAGTATTAAGCAGGCAGGTTCAAACCCGTGAGACGAAGGCGGAAAAGAAAGTGAAAGAAAATCTGACGTCTTACCGCTACTCCATGACACGACTGGAAGTTCGAAACGTTAAAATTAGGCAAAGTTAATCCAACTGATACGATGACTTGCAAAAATGGCTCACAAAAAATCGACCCCCTCCTTCTAGAGAACTGCCCAGTTGAAGGTGAAGGAATTAGTGTTTTTAGCCAATTATTTGATATTTGTTGTACGAGACGTCGACCTTCAAAATTATACAGATCCCGTGAAAATTCGCCGTCTCTGTCAAAAGTTTTAGGCAGACATACAAACATACATATATACATTTAAACAGACAGGTGAGATAGATTACCCTCAGATCTACTTTGGTCTAGTGTGATAATCCTGTTTGGGCATCTGGCTCTACAAGATCAGACTGTTTGAAGATATTCTTCTTGACCAAAACTGCACTAAACATTGATGTCATTATTCTTTTTTCTCGTTGCAAAACTCAGTTATGTTCTGCAAAAACAAATCATTTTTCCTCTACAAAACAATCAAACAAAAGACCATGAATAAATATATGAAGATGTAAAATACTCCAAGTATAAAAACTTTTTCCAAAATTACAAAATTTGATAGGCATTAAATAACCCCAAAACAAAACAACCAAACCAAACTCCGTTAATAAATATTTGATAAAGAACTTGAAGCACAAAAACTTTCCCCAAAATTGCGGGATTCGACATTAAATAAACAAAAATGGATTAATATGCAGTAAAGCAAAACCTCCAAACCATTAATAACCAGCAAAATGTTACCACTGTCGACCAAGAGAAGAGTCTATCGAGCATGTATATGCAGTGTGTTGATGCATGGAAGTGAAATCTGATCGGTGAGAGCTCAAGACATACGTTGCATGGAGAGAAATGATATGAGAATTATATGATGAATGCACGATCGGTCTTAAATACAGACTTAATTCTGATGACGTCAAAGGAATATTAAATCTGGACAGTATAGGGAGATGTGTGAAGAAGAGTAGACTTTGATGGTATGGTCACATTGAAAAATAGATGAAAACAGGTGAGGTAATAGGTTCAGTTCACAGGGGACGGCCAAAGAAAACATGGAAGCAAGTGATAAACTTGGAAAAGGGACAAATAAAAACCTGGCAAGAGATAGGTTGGTTTGAAGGTGAATTTATAAAGGCCGTTAAACACATGGCAACATCTATAATATAAATTTCACCTGTCCGTTTAAATGTATGTATGTTTGTATCTACGCCTAAAACTTTCGACAGAAGCAACAGATTTTCATGAGATCAGTATCATTTTGAAGCTCGGCCCTTCGGACGACAAATACTGAAAAATTGGCCAAAAACATTAATTCCTTCAGCCTCAACCGGGTAGTGTTCTACAGGGAGGTTCGATTTTTTGCTGACATTATTTGCAAGTCATTCATCCATCGCATACACGATGTCACTTAAAAGGTGTTATTTTGACTGCTCGTGACGTCACAACCATGGTAGGCACATCGGTGAAACAGTTTGTTTTCTTTTACCTCTTTTTCTTCTGACGCGTTACGGGTTCGAGCCTGCTTACTACTCCTATTTTATTTATTTATTTTTATTTTTTTGCTCAACACACTTCCAAACATCCGGGCAACGCCAGGGATCCAGACTAGTTAAAAATAAACATTAGACCAAACATGATAATTTTGATACAATGCACACACGTTTGTGTGTGGTGTTTTGTATAGTCTTTTTTGGCGTTTATCAATTTTTGAAATGATTTTCCGTCATTTTGAAAGTTCACTTTGATGTTCCAAGATTACTATGGTGGAATCAAAAGATGGGCAAAACAGACGTTAGTCTTAAGTGTATCTATATTTTTTAGTTGTTGCAGAAAGTTGAGAGATTTCAGTGTTGATTACCGGAGGGCAGAACGGAGGAAATAACATAGTCATGCGTCTAACTAGTAGCCACGATGCAGAAGAAATCCCAACATGCAATTATGCAGATGAAAGCTCAATATTCACATGAAAAGTGTTTGTTTTTTTTATTTATTTTTATTTGTTTTTAAATTTCTGCAGTTAAATTGAGTGCATCTTTCATTATCTTTAGTCGACAGTTGGAGTCGTTTTCTATTTTCTTCATTTTTTTTTTCAATTTTTGTGGTTGCGTAGTCAAAGTTGGGAGTTAACTACGTTTTGCAGAGGTCGGAGGTAGTCAAGTTATCTAGAAGTAAGTCAGAAGTTTGTCATTTTTTTTTTTTTTTTTTCATGTATATAATTATTAGGGCTATTACAATAGCATATTCTTATTGTTTTGACTCTCGAGTGTGTATCCGTTGATATCTTATATAGAGTGATGTGGTTCTCGGTTGATTAACTGTGTCTAACTGTATCGGATATATACTTGAGTCAAAACAATGAAAAGAATATTCTGTTGTCATAGCCCTAATAATTATACAGTAAATGAGATGAGGAATCAGTATGTTTTTTTTTCCTGCATATATATATATATATATGTTTTTAAGCTGCATTACTTGTTACCATTACTGTAGACTCTAGTTGTGTTCAGTGACATCTCCATTCTAGTTTGAGTCAAAAGTCGACAAATTTTAGAGTCAGATCTTTTTTCCCCAGAGAATTCTTACCGCTG
>NC_136497.1:64484924-64519924 GCF_053919585.1 Euprymna scolopes
CACACACACACACACACACACACACACACACACACACACACACACACATAATTTCACTTTTATAGATATATAGATTTACTTCTATCTGTTATTTTCATCTTAACTTTTTATGTTCATAATATTATGGTTATTATAGTCTCCAGCCTCCTCTGTGTGCGTTTTGTCTCTGTTGGGAACTGGTTGGAATTCTTAACTAAACCCTAAATTCTCCCTGGCACAGGATTTAAGCAATGCTTGATAAGTGCAGTTGTGGATTGCACAACTCTAGCTTCCCACATTCAGAGAGTATCGGTTGTCTCTAGAAATAAGAGGTCGGTCTCTATTTCATTTATGTTTTAGTGTCAATAAAAAATTATAATTTTTAGTCCAATGTATTTTTAATAATTCTAAAAGAAGAAAAAAAAAAAGATGACTCGAATGAAAATAATCTTATTTGCACACTCGGTTAGGCAGTAGGTAAGCAGATTAAAACCATAAAAATTACTGATAAAAATATTTTCATTGTAACAAAAACACCGGAAACATTAAAATCAAATTACAACTCAAAATAACAATTTTGTTAACTCTCGTCGAAATTTTATGCAATTAGAAGAACAAAAGCTAAAATCGTATCCAAAATATTTATTTTGTTTTTGTGTTTTTATTTTTTATTTTATTTTATCTCATTTTATTTATTTTTAGAAGGAAGGGCATTTTTTTTTTTAATCTTGAAAATACAGGTGTGTTATAGTTTATGAACGTTCGAGTAAATAGTAGCTGTGTTTGTAACCCAATTGATCACGGGTAAATGTTATATATACACGTGGTGTTAAGTTTAGCTAGCTAACCAGTCAGTCATCGTTATTCTCGCCCTTAAGTAAATGTTTTCATTAGTCAATGGCATTTTTTTTTTTTTTTCAGTCAAAGGTTCGACGAACTTCTATTTCTTTTTGTTCAGTTTTGAAGAGGGAGTGACTATTCTTTTTTTTATTTTTTTTATTTATTTATTTTTTTTTTTGTGAATGTGTCGATTTGAAAGACCTTTTTTTTATTATGTGCATGTTTGGAGTGCTATTGCTTTCTGTTGTCTGTTATATTAGTTTATTTTTTATTTATTACTAGTTATTTTATATATATATATATATATATATATATATATATATATATATATATATCCGAAAGTAAAGTTTATTCTGGACATACAGTTTATTTAACTTCTACGATTTTATAATTTTGGAGGGTCTTTAGAGCTTTGGATTCTGAAATTTCTACATGTACTGAGCTGTCGTACTATATATATATATATATATATATATATATATATATATATATATATATATATATATATATATATATATATATATATATATATATACAGTACTGTTTCGTTGTATCAAAACTCATCAGTGCGGCAAGACATACACCTTTCCCCAGGCGTGGATCGAACTTACAACTGTCACAATGACAGTCGGCAGCTCTCACCATCAGGCCACGAATCAGTATCGTAAATATTTCTCGAGTGTGTATTAAATCCACACCCGCCCGCCGCAACAGTGCTCTAATCATTAGTTTGTTTACAAACAAATTGTGGGCTTTGCTGAGTAGCTTAAATACATGTCAGGTGAAAATATATTTAAGTGCTCAACCCAAGACCTTTAAGATTAATTAAGAACACACACACACACACACACACACACACACACACACACACACGTGTGTGTGTGTTCTTTGTAAAATATATGTACTGTCAAATAGTCAGTTTCATTTAAATTCATAAAATCTTTTGTAAGTCTTTTATTTTGACAATGTACTTCATGTTTCTTGTCTTGTGATCTTATTAGCAGTCCATTACTTTCGTAGATATCAGCGATGATTTTCACTTGAATATGTTTTCTCTGGAAAAATCCCACTCAGAAAATACATATTACTTTTTTTTTTATTCACTTTTATTTTTATTTATTCATTTTCTTTTTAATCTCAAACTTTGCAAAAGGAAAACGAGAAAAAAAATTTCAGTTCTTTGCGTTTTTCTTTCTTTTCTTTTTTTTTTTTTGGCACAAGTCATTCCGCTTAATGCAACTCTCTGGAATTTCTTCATGCTGCTTCAGTTATTACTTCTGATACTAATGGACACTACAGAAATGGTTTGAAAGAACTTCTTATCTCTTTTGGTATTGTCTTTGTCTTTAACGGTATTGGAATTGATTTGATAGGGCAGTAGTAACCTGCACTGACTATATGCTTGGTATGTCGAGTTCAAGCTCTGTCCAAACTATTGTGTCACTTTTATTAATAATCTGAAGAAAAGTATGCATCCATCTGTGCGTCATCCAGCTGTATGTGAAATAGTAGAGTAAACTGGGTTCTAAAGCCTTGCTAGAGCAGCTGGTCTCTGGAAAAGCAAAACACTGATGTAATACCTGTAACCAAATAGGTCCCTGTCATATACACATTATGTCCCTCCCTTTTTGAAGAATCATTACTTGAACGAGAGAGTGAGTGGGTCAAGTTTTCCACCAGGCATAATCTATTAGAAACAATTTCATATTTGGAAGCTCAGGTGATATTTTCGGAGTTATCCTCATGATCAAGGGTTAACTATCTTTACAAATAAATATATATATATATATATATATATATATATATATATATATATATATATATATATATATATAATCACAATGTTGTTATTGCTATTATTTACTTAATAGATTTTGCAAAATAATGATGACAATCCCTGGAACCTGAGCAAAAAAAAATTCCCCCTCCACAGAATTTTACTATTGTCTGCTTTTTTAATCATTGTAAGTCACTATATTCCTGCAAGAGCAGTTGGCCATTGTTGTTTTCTTGCAGATAATAGTGGTTGCTTTTCTCTAGAATTTAAAAGACAGCCCCCTCGGGACTCTAATACTCTTTCCATAATCTTCCAATTGAAGTATGGATGGTGTTAATCCTGCTAGACACTTCAGAACTATTTTGCAAGGTACTAACCGATGTTTGTGTTTGTTTTATTTTTGAGGGAACAAAGGAAGGAGATGGCATATTATGGAAAATTTTCTTACATCTATTCCTTATCAGTTCCAGTTCTCTTAATTTTTTTCAATGTTCTGCCTATATTTTTCGTTGGGTTTATGCAGCATTATTCTGTTTCAACTGACCCCCAATTGGTTGGGGGCACTTCTCAATATTTCACCTATCTTTAGTGTTGGTTTTTTTTTTCATGTATCAATCGTCCCTTTGACCTTAATTTCTCCTAGTATTGTCACCAGCTTTTAAACTCTTCCTAGTGCTCTTGAAATTATTGGTATCATTGTAGTTTCAGCATTGAATCATCTGCTTGTATTCTTCATTTTTTCCCCTATCTGTTTTTATACCAGTCTCCTGGCTTCCCACAATACACTATCACATCTAGTTGTTCAAGTGATGTTAAAGGTCATCTCTCTCTCTTTCATATCTAACTTTATACAAATAAGCAGAGTTAACTCTAATGCAAGTCTGGCAAAAGGACGTTAATAAAATACGATCCTACATATTCAGTCTAAAGATAAGTAGAAAAATATTTCTAACAAAATTTACTCAAAGATTAAAAAATGTTGTCAATGATGGAACCAAAAATTACATGTGCAATCTAATTTCAATGCCATAAAAAATGTCACAATCAAATAGAACCAAGAAGTGCCAAGGTCGAGTAGTTTCATGGTAGGTGCCTGACTGAGCTCCAATCTTCCTGTAAAATGTTTGCAACAAATACTTGTCTAGCTACAACAAGCTATCAACAACTTCCTATCTGTGCTTAAAACTAAACAAAAATTCCATGAACAGAGATTATTTCCTAGAACTATTTGTCTGTGGAACACAATACTGGGTGACTGCTTCCTTATTGACTGTAGTATGGCCATCTTCAAATCGTATGTGAACAAGTTCCTGCTGAGACGTCCTCTTAAATGATTTAACCTTATCTAAGTTTCACTATTATAGATCATGTTGTTTCATCATTAACCTAACACTCGACCCTTATTTAGGTCCGGAAGCCACTCTAGGATAAGTGGTGACCCCCACCCCACCCACGGTAAAAAAAATAGGATCAAGAAGTGACGGGGTCCAAAGAAACAAAGAATTCACAAAACTCTTGTGCACTATTTTTCAAGTAATTTATTTTCCCAGTCTTATCTGCATTTTTTGACTGATCAGCTATGGCTCTGCCTTTCCGTCCTTTTCTTAATACGATCGACAACAAACAATATTAATTTTCTTTGTGGCAAGCAAGAGACTTTTTGAAGCAACATAATGTTCAGTCACATAAAGGCAATTTGCTTCAAAGACTTCCCAGGGGACAAATCTAGTCAATTTGGAAGTCTCATTATATAAAACCACTTTGGTCTCTGGAATGTGCCAAAGAAAGTTTACACAATAAAAACAAATGTGAGTATCAAAGCTGCCAAAATCGAATCAAACGAATACTTAATAAAATAAAACTAATAATTTTATTTATTTTTCTAGACATGCGTACACCAATCTGATATATAATGTGTAGTTTAGATAAGATTAGCGGGGAGGGGGGGGGTACCCGGCGTTGCCCGGGTGTTTGGAGGTGTGTGTGGTTTTGGGTAAATGAAAACTCCGGGGGTGGGGGGTAAAATAATTAAAAAAAAAAAAAAAAGTTTTGGTAGGTAAGTATGAGGATCGAACTCGAACCCTTGAGGCAAAGTTGGAAATTAAAGTGTGAAAAAAAAAAAAAAATATATATATATATATATATATAGATTAACAAGATGGCCGCCTATGGAATACAGGCTGACCTAAGTCTTCTTTGCTTCTTCCTGAATTTTTCACATTAGGTCATTATGCAATTTTCTCTTTAAAAACTTTCTGGTGTTTCTGACGAGTCCACGGGAGGAAATAACCAATGTTAAAGTACAATTATTGATTGTTCCCCATGAATGAAACAGATCTGTAAAATGCACGGAAGTTTTTTATTTTGGAAAAAGTGATTAGTAAGATGAATAAAACCATGGACTTTGGAATATAGCAAAATTGATTGGCAGTAATCATCACTTCCTATACTGATTAGAACATAAATTCAAAACACATTAAAAACACAGATTTAAAAATAATTAATATTTACTTGCGGGGCCTGTGGAAATTCCACGAACTCTTTCATATGCAATATATTGATGTTGGCATTCTGTGGATGTTCAGCAGAAATGGAACCACCCTGATATTGTTGCAGCTCTTTTGTTAAAACTAAAAAAATATTTATCAGAGCTATCAAAGACGCCTGGCATAGCCTGGTCGTAAAATACGCTCAAATAGGATAATTTATGCAGATTTTGTATATATTATTATAGTCAATTTTCTATCGAGTTTTATATTATAAAGTTGTAATTTAAAAAATGTATCCATATGACTTGAGTGCATCAGCTTGAATCGAAACAAAAACAAAACTTATGGTGAAAAAAAAAAAATATATATATGTATATAAACTTGAGTTCCTTCAGCTATAATCAAAACTGAAACCAAAACTTATGAAGAATTCTTAGTAAAATTATTTATTACAAAATAGATGACTGTAGTATCAGCTATAATCGAAACCAAAACTTCTGAATAATTCTTGGTGAAATTATTTATTACAAGAAATGGAAAGTCATAACAATTAAACGACAGCCACTCGGAAGAAAAAAGATGTAAACATGACACACAAAATAACACACGCTATCGTATTAATATATAAATTTACAAATATTATTATATATACTTGCAGGTCACCCAGCATTGCCTGGTCGTAAGATATGCTTAAATATGATATTTTGATTTATGCAGATTTTGTATTATATTATATTGGACCCAATATATAGTAATGATATAAAAAGTTGAAAAAAGAAAAAAAATGACTTGTGCGCCTCCACCAAGAATCGAAACCAAAACGTTTAGCTCATGATTTATTTTTCCTTTTGATGTTAATGCCTGACCTATGACATGTTTGCTGCAAGACTAAAAATTAAAACATAATCCAATAGCTACTACGTTATGCATGCATATTCATAATGCCGTCATTCGACTTTCACCTGGAAAATTTCATTTCTTTAATTTTCACACTTTGTACCAATTTCCTCTGGCTAAAACTAAAATATAAAGTTTCACATGGGTTTGAATACTCTATATCTTAAGTTTCATGTCTGTAGACCATAAAATGACTATAGTTTGGCAGTCAAAATCTTTTAAACAAATGTATATACGCATACATAAATATATATAGGAAGAGGTTTATGTTTACTATAACCTTTTTATGCAAATATTACTCAAGTATAAATCATGTAGAATATCTGCATGAATATAATTACACATAATAGTTAACTAAAGATGATCATTCGATAAGAAAACCGAAAAAAACTAATAGGGAATTAATTAAAATGAATGTTTAAAAGAATATACAAATTAGCTAGATCTTTTGCTCATGAATGCAATTCCACAACCCATATATAACGAAGTTGTATTTTCTTTTTAAATAAATAGAAAAAAGGGTTTTTTAATATGAATATCAATGCAAAAAAAAAAAAAAAAAACTTAGAGGAGTATATATATATATATATATATATATATATATATGAAGGAGAGAGGGGGGAGAGATACATACACACATGCACTCGTCTCTCTTGTTTGACCATCGCTAACAATTTCTTTCTGTGGAACTTTTGTTAAAACCATTTCTATTGAATCATCCCTTTCACCTACCACTTTCTTTTCTAATTAGAAAAGCTGACTATCTTTGTAGCTTGGAGCAAACACTTCTCAGAGTACTTATGTGAATAACTACAGTAACAGCCTTTAGTTGACAGAAACCACGGGGGCGGTTTCTATCCCTGGTTATTATTCCACAGAAAATGGCTGCTTCATTCAAATCCTCTTAGTTGGCACACGGGACAAACAGTTGATCAGAAGAAAGGTTTCTTTCGACACAGGTTGAGAATAGATGTTTTCTCAAAGTAAATTTATTACAAATAATAAATGGTTTTATTAAAATAAATTGAATGTCCTAATGTTGCTTAGTGTGCTGGTCGCAGCACCAAATTAGATTATTTCTATATTCATTCGCGTCTGTGCTTTTATCTCATATCCGATCATTTCATATCAGGAACTGTATCTTCATCTCATCTCAGTAGTTTTAATTTTTGTAACTTCATATGATGAACCACGTTAACATTTTTTTTCCTTATTATGATTCAAAGCTGACTTTAGATGAAAGCAGATTTTTTTATTATTATAAATCTGACTTGTTTATATCCATTAAAGGATTTGAGGATGTTATATTTTTTATTAACATGCTCTGGAATAGGTGTTCTAGCTTTTATTTATTATTTTAACTTTAACATAGGCAATTTAAAATACTAACTTAATGTTTCTTAGTCACTCACATGCAATCTAATAAACATTTCTCATGGATATATCAAAACATATATACGCATGGAAGGAATACATAGATGGACACACGCGTGCAGATTATATATATATATATATATATATATATATATATATATATATATATATTATATATATAAATCTCACCTGTCTGTTTAAATGTATGTTTGTATGTCTGCCTAAAACTTTCCACAGATTTTCATGAGATTTTGAAGCTCGACCCTTCGGACGACACCTATTGAAAAATTGGCTACAAACATTAATTCCTTCACCTCAACTGGGCACTTTTCTACAAGGAGAGGGTTACCTTTTTCGCCAATATTTTAAAAAGTCATCCCCTCTTTGCGATTGACCAGCCTTAATTTAAACCTTTGCCACTTCCAGTTTGGCGATGGATGCAACGGCAAAGACGTTATGTTTTTTTGTTTTGTTTTTTCATTCTTTTCCTTCTTAGCAGTACAGGTTCGAGCCTGCCTACTTACTACCACTTTTTTTTTTTTTTTTTTTTTTTTTTTTTTTTTGCTCAACAAACACTTCCAAACAGCCTGACAACGCTGGCCAATAACGCTAGTATATATATATATATATATATATATATATATATATATATATATATATAAGGTAGTAGTATAATTAAGTTTACAGGGTTAATCGATACAGTAAACTCGAAAGTGATATAGATATTAAGTTTCTGATATCCTTAAGATAATCTTAACCAGATGTAAAAGCTCAATAAAACCAAAATGGGGATTAGAGCTTATTGAAAGAGTGTAGGTTTAATAAATTATGTTGAGAAACACTTTAGCAAGATTTTAAAACATTACTCGGTAAGGATACACATATTTAGGGGATAGTCCTTATTCCGCGGAGTTTCAAAAAACATAAGGATTCTTCTCTTCAGAGGAAAGAAAACTAGTTAGCAAAACATATAGATAGCGGGGCTAGAAGATTTGCTGGCTTTATCATTTCTGAAACTGCATTCCCTGATTATGGTCATAAAATGCAAAAGTGATGTTTGTAAAGATAGAGGAAGGGGGAAGGGAGGAAATGAAAACTCAAAACGCTTCGAGTAAATCCAATTACAAAGGACTTTTCACACTAAATGTTTTAAACTCTTGCTAAAGCGTTTCTCAATATAATTTATTAAACCTATATTCTTATATAGTGTAACAGAATAGTTAGCAAAATTTCAAGGATCAAGTTTTTTTTTTGTTTTTTTTTCGTAATTTGTTTTCTCAAGATATGCATTATATTATTGCTTCATTCGCCACTAACAAGTCGGCAAAATTACACTATATATGCTCTGGGTTTACAAAAAGGTATTCATTGAACTATATATCAATCGTAATGGATTAAAATAAAATAATTTTTATAAGGATAAACATATCCTTATAAAAAATATTTTATTTTAATCCATTACGATTGGTATATACAATTAATTAACCTTTCAAGATAATTATTAACTCGTGTGTGTGTGTATATATATATATATATATATTTATATGTGTGTGTGTGTGTGTGTGTGTGTAATAATCATTAAATACCCACAGACACTAGTGCTTCATCCTTTTGGGAATCATCAGTGCAGGGTGTCTCGATTACCGCTGGTCAGGAGATTCAAACCCAGCAACGAAGCCATCTCTGACTCCATTAGCAAGGACTAAATCCAGATGGCCACCGTCAACCACAAGAAATAGTTAAAATTCAAACATTTATTTTTAAATGTTTTAACGTCTGTCAGAGTGATCTAATGATTATAATATCATGATCTGCTCATGCGAGCTAAATTGACCGACTTTATTTCAACTGTAAAGTGCTCAATGATAAGAAACGAGTTTCTTAAAGGGGCTGACATAGCATAAATATTTCATCGATACTTATCTTGGTAAAAACTAACAAAGTCTCCATACATGTATATTTTTTTATTTTCTTGTTTTCTAACATATAAACTTGTTACAGACACACACACATATATATAATATATATGAAAGAGAGAATGAATAATGTTGGAAATGGATGGAAATGTTGACTGCTTAATTCATACTAAAAAACAAAACAGGAGAAAAATTCTTGTCTCTGCAGATTTCTAACATCAATTTTCTCTCTTCTCTAATAAAAAAAAAAATTCCTAATGGAGTTTATCTTTATAAATCTACTTCTTTGATTGTTGTTCCAGCCCAAAATGGCATCCGTTCTCCACTTTTAATAGAAAAAAAAAAAAGCAGAAAATGTTTTAGGGACAGAAGGGGCTATGGATATGATAGCGTAGAATGCAACCAAACTTTGTTGTTTTGTGGTAAATTGCTCATTTGCATTCCAAAAGTGCTCAATTATATGGAAAGTATAGCAGTTAAATTTCTAATGTGTCTATGGTTTGCATGGATATGCCAATGCTTTGACCTAATGGGCTCTTCAAATCCAAATGACTTCATTCATTGGATGAAAACCATGACAATATCCATGTCAGCCATAAACATAGTAATATTATGTGATAAGTAAAACTAACGTAAGTAATGATACTTACATAAATCAAAATATATTTAAGCAAAAACCTTTTAGAGATACTTTCTTGTATAACATTATCAATGAAGTTTTTATTACTAGATATATTTTTCTTTCGGGTCGTATAAAGAAAATTATATTTTTTTATGGTAATCACTCCAAACAAGGTATCAAACTACTTGATGTAAGAAACTGAAAAGAAATAGAACTTCAAGGTAAAAAAAACAAAAAACTTGCCCATGATAAGTGTTAGATGGAACACGTTCCGGCCCAGAAAACAGCAATTCTTCCGTCTTTGTCAGAAACATTGCTCCTGGAATGTGAGGACAAAATAAGAGACGCAAGAGTTACATGACTGCCAAAAGTAAACCCAAGTTCCACTTTTTACTCTCCTAAAATTATAGCGTGGGTTTGAGTTAGTAAGAAATGCTTAAGATTTGAACCAGAAATAAATGTAATAACCATTCTAATGTTCTTTCTTTTTAGTGTTGATAGTTGTTCTAAATTTATATTTTAGACCTTGGTAATCTCTGTATTGATGACACCTTCAGAGACGGTGCCGTGTGTGTATGTCTATTGCATACTCATAACTTTAATAAATACACATTAAATGTTATTTATTTATTATTAAATATCTATTGAAGCCAAAACTAAAATAAAGGAAAAGTAGATCGAACTTTTAGAAACTCCATTAAAAAGAAATAATAAACACTTAAATTATTTAGCCATCCACCTGGGAATAACCGAGTAGAATACAAGTAGATTTAAAATATGTATTATGCAAGACAACTAGTTATATATATATATATATATATATATATATATATATATATATATATATATATATATTTCATGTATCCACATATAAGGAGATATATTATGTATCGGTTCTCGGTATTTACTTGAACAGGGCTCAAGCTTGACGATTCCCAAGAGGATGAAACGTGGACGTTTCTGTGTAGCTTAATTGCCATAAATATATTTTCATAACTTACTATATAGAACAGCGCCTTTATTGTAGGTTCAATAGAGAAAGTACATATGCGAATGAATTTGTTCTATTAAGTTTTACACTCGATGCTGTGTTTCTGACTTTAATCGTCTCTTCTCTGTTTAAGTCTGAAATGCACCTTGATGTTAAAAAAACAATTATTCAAAATAGTACATCTCAGTTCCTGTATATTTTCACCATGTTTATTTCTTAACTAGTAGGTCGCCCAGCACTGTCCAGTGGTAAAATACGCTGAAATGATATTTTAATTTATGCATATTTTGTATTTATTATTATTATTGAGCAAATTCTCTATTGGTTATTATATTGTACCCAATATGTAGTAGTTATTTCAATTTTTTTTTTTGTATAACTTTGGTGTCCTCAGCTAGAATCGAAACAAAAACATTTAGCTCTCTAGCAGTAGTCACTACCAACTGAGCTCACGACACCTATCAAAATGTAAAACTAATGCAGTTAAACGTATAAATACATACACATTATAGCCAAATGTACATGCCAAGATCGAAATTTTTTAATTTTGACTCGTAATCCAGCTAAAAATCAAATCAATTTTATTCCACAGGTCTGCATACCTTATATATCACATTTCAAGTTTGTAGACCAAAAAATTGACAGTATTTTGGTAAGGACAATTCCACAGGCAGACAAGGTCACTTTTATAGATAATTCATTTTATACATATTTCCCTCCCTACACATGTATATCTTCTGGGTTTTTTTTGTTTTTTTTTTAATTCGTATTTTCATTGTTTTCTCTAAATTAATACCTTCTTTTTATCGTTTATATATATGAAGAAAGTATGTATTTTACCAAAATTATGAAATCTATAGGGGAAAATATCTCTTTAGGCTATGGTATTTCCAAGCCTAATGCTTCTCTTCAGAAAAGGAGAAAAAGAGGTTTATATATTAAAAAAAAAGAAGAAAAAAAAATGGCCTAAAGATATTAACCTAGAAATGAGGTAAAGATGTACTATGTGTATAGAAGCAGAAAAGATGCCAATAATCGATAAAATAGATGAAGGATATAGAAAACGCGAAATCAATTGAATGAAGATTGTTTCTCAGAAGATTTTCCAATCATTATTTAGATTATATTCTTTGATCTTTTCCTCTTTTTCTGCATGAAGTTGTACCTTCTGCTCGTTTCTTTACAAGCTCTTGGTAAGGCTTTAAGGATAGACCCTCATAATCATTCACATATTCTGAAACGATATCACTTATGGTATTTTAATAACTATATTTCGTTTAGAGCAAACGGCATACAGCATTATCATTAGATCTGAGTTCGCACTTGATATCCATTTACAAAAGACATTTTTTTATTTATCACCTGAACATTATATTAAAAAAAAGATTAGAAATTTTAGTAAGGAATTGGAAGGCTGGATCAGGAGTGCACATTAAATATAAATGCAATATGATCTTTCAAGTTAGAGACAGGAGGACGCAAGGTTCCTCATTCAATTTTGAGCAATGTTAAGTTTCTCTTATATATATATATATATATATATATATATATATATATATATATATATATAGGTTATAGTCTATTGATTGAAAATGAGTACTTAGTGCCAAATTAATAGTTGAATATGGTTAAATTTGTGCTCCATTTTGCATTAAATAAATACTAATCCCTTTTAATCTGTAATTTTGCATCGAACAGATACCATAATACTTAATTGCTGCACAGTTAGATTGGTCCAGTAGTTTTTGAGAAAAAGTGGAACAGACGGATTGAGAAATATATATTAGTGTTGGGAGGAGTTCAATATTTTTCCCGATTCCGATACAATTACCGATTCCGTGCTAAATTTCTGTTTCCGATTCTTGATAAATCTCTAATTATTTAACTATAAGATTGCTATTTCCCCTGATTTTTGTCAAAAAAAAAAAAAAAAAAAAAATTAAATATTAAGATATTTTCCTAAATGTCAAAATACAATTGTGGTGGATGATCTATCGATTTTAGCTTTACTGGTAATTTAAAATCAATAAATGTTTATTATTTTATCATTATTACCAGCAATGGAAGGTTTTTGGTCTAAACAAAATCAAATAAAAACAAAGACAAAAGAATCGTTTTTGGCATTGGAAAATAGGCATCAATTTTTCCGATACCGATTCCAATACCCCAAGTCTTCAGATTTTTCTGATTCCCGATTCCGATTAATCGGGCCCAACACTTTGGGGATACAGAATTTATAAATACATCTGAAAATAAGCGGAAACTCTCAAGAGCGCTTTCGGCCATCATCTCATCAAGAGAAATCGATAGCAATTAAATAATATTAATGAAGAAGAAAAAAGAGCAATGGGGGATCTTTTATAAATGATATATTTATTTATTTATGTGTGTGAACGTTTGAAATATACAATGCTAACACATTTTAGCAGTAGGATCGTTATATAAAAGAATATTTCTTTATACAGAACCCTTTATTTACTTCACGTCAGCCATGATTGGATAGAGGTTCTAAGTAATTTGCAATTGTATTTTTGGTCACCCACACTGAGAATTGAACCTTTAATCTTCCGAAGAAAACGGGCCCCATCTCTAATTAGGCCTTGTTTCTTAGTGTTTTGTCCGAATGAAATGAAACTTTGGTCATAACTAGTTTATTATATTCAAAACATCACATCAAAGCACTAGTGTCTTTGGCCTTTATTTCTCCGTTTTACAGCATATGCTCTAGATGACCTCCATTTAGCTTTTGTTTTTTTTTTGTTTTTTTTGTTTTTTGGTCACCCTGTAGAAACGATGATAAAATTTAAGTTTGTAATTTTTTTTTCTAATAGTTTTATTTTGCATTGTTGCGTGTTTTGATTTCACTAAATTTTCCATTAATTGCAAATAAGATTAGCACAATTAAATCTATAGTTATCGAAGTTACGTAGACACTAGAAATACAAATACACAAGAAAAGTGTTCGTGCAGTTTTATTAATATAGAGATTGTTTCTACTACTTACGAAGGTTTTTCGTTCTCTAAACATATCACTTGGAAGTTTGATAATTATCACTTGCATCTTAAATATAGAATCTGAAGGATGCCGTAGCCTATCCATTTTCTATTTTTAATTCTATTTGAATTGTTTGAGCAACCGTTTTGATCATTGTTTGGGTGACTTTTACCTTTTTATCTTTTTTTATCTTTTTCAGACATAATTAAAATTTCATTCAAGCCAACTGTATGTTTTTTCTCCATACATACATCGTCTGTCCAGACTGTTTATATTTCATTGAATCTTCTTTTTTCTTTTTTTTTTTACGTATCTTCGCTAATTTTTCTGTTTTTCATTTCTCTCTCTCTCTCTCTCTCTCTCTCTCTCTCTCTCTCTCTCTCTCTCTCTCTCTCTCTCTCTCTCTCTCTCTCTCTCTCTCTCGTTTTGCTGCTGGAGAACCATGAATTATTCAATGATTTTTAACTTATTTATTTAGACAATCCTGATACAAATCTTTTTAGCTGTTTTTTTTTTTTTGTTTTTTTTTAATTTTTACACAAACAATTTTTTAAAGCATTAATTGAATCAATTCTAAAACTCTTTCAATCCCACGAATACTTTTAATGTTTATTGTTTTTGTTGTTTTTCTTTTTGGTTTGAGTTAATGTAAGATTCAAATGTATGAGTATCAAAAGTAAAGCCTCATATTATTTTTTATTAACTCAAAAAGTTAAAAAGCTACAAAAACGAGAGTAGTACCATTTAAAACGAGCGGTCTTTCGTGCTTCAGGTTTATTTTGTTTACATAGCCATCACCATTCTCGATACACTTTTGCCAGGAATTCAATGACATATCTCTGCTTCTGACGCATGTCTATGACTGGGGTTACATTCTTGTAGTTTCACACCATAAATATCTGCAGGCGAAAGATGATACTTTCAGGTCATGAATGCATAAGTTCAGTCATCATAACAATGCAATTTGCAATGCCCTCTGATCGATTCAGACGGAATAAAAATAGGAGGCATTACTTTTGAAACGCCTCTTATGGCATCATTCTTTGCTTCTGTTATCTGCAATTGTATCAAGCATGCATGGCCACCATCTTTCGATGACACCTGTGGCATAGGCTGACGTTTATTCTTTAAAATAAATTTATTTTCGAAGAAAAAAACAAACAAAAAAAACACATCGTTATTTGTCCTAATTTCAGCAATATATATATATATATATATATATATATATATATGTGTGTGTGTAAGTGTTATAGCGATCAAAAGCTAAAGGAGAAATAACTCTAAGGGAAGTAAGAGTTATTGCCCTTATATAGATAAAAAGAAACAAGTCGGGAGTTCCCGGGAGAATGAACAAGATGGCGGCTGCACTAATACTGATATTCGTGCTGTAAATATAATTTGTGTTTCAACTGAAATAAATAGTATTTAACCTAAAATGAGGTTACTTTTCATTCAATATTCCATGATTTCGACAACCCATTTCTCTGGACACAACAGTATGTATGTTCGTATGTAAGTAGTGATCTATAGTGATAAATAAGATTGTACACCTAAAAAACAAGAACAGGTTTAAGGCTCCTATAACATATACTAGCATAGTCCGTTAGGATCCGTTTTATAACAGTATAGTACTAGGTAAAAATTCAGTTGTGAGTTTAACTTTTCTGGAGGTTAAAGGTTCAATCCTCAATGTGGGCAATGCTAAGAATACAATTGTGAATTACTTAAGATTTCTATCCTGTCATGATGAAGCGAGCACATGTAAACCCCGTAGATAAAATCAAGGGTCCTGTTTGAAATTTGTTACAAATTCGCACGTTCGAAAATATGCATTTCAAGGTAGGGCGGAGATTATCTCGGCCGAAACGTGAAAATAACACCAAAGATGAGAACAGGAGTCTGCATAAACCAAAGTTTAAAAGCAATTTCTCTATATTTTTATATTGTCGATCCTTTCCGAATTTCTAGAATAAATAAGTTGCAAGAATTTCTTGTTTTCTCTATTCCCTTGAGGACCTGTAGGATACTTCCATTAATTAATCTGGCAGGTGGCGGCATTCTTGATCCGAGATAGGCGTTTGGTATACATATATTGGTTGGCTCACTATGAGAGATGAAAAGTGATTGTTTCAAAGATAATGTCTGCCTGCTCTTCAATGTTACTTAGTTTCCTGAAAGAGGACAATTACTTGGAGTCTAAGCAATTCGTAAAAAGAGCAGCATATGATTAACTCTTCTCCTTCTCCCGTATGATGGAACGATGATTTGTTTTCTGAATATTAATAATAATAATAATAATAATAATAAAGTACTGAGAGAAAGAGGAAGAACAGTTAACTAATATTTTTGTTTTTTAATATGCTCCTCTACCCTTACAAGCAGTTTCGAAGGGAGTCGGAGGTTTTGCAAGGAGTCTAAGTCAGATTCGTAAGAATACTAGGAGTTGGTCTGATTTTTTTAATCTCCACAGAATCAACAGATTGTCTGAATATTGGAAGACTTTAAAATAAGGAGTCAAAGTCGAAATCGTTGGAATTCTAGGATTCAGACCTTCAGGATCCCGCACGTTGCTACCTACCTTACTGCCCCCCCCTCCTCGAGAGTGTTGTTTTGTTTTACTTTTGGTTTTTACTTCCAGTTTTTTTTTTTGTTTTTTTACAAAATTATCATTATTATTAATTGGATTTTAAAAGATAAATGTAATTATGATGCTAGTGCGCTTATTGATCGGCACTATTTTTAAAAAATATTTTCAAGTTTAATTAAAGTTTCGATATCTGTTGTTATTAAATTGTAAGGTTAAAGTACAGAATAGGTACAAAGCACCCCCCCATGTTAAGAATGGCTTTCTAAATAATACCGTTATTATTTCAGCACGGATCAATAAGTGCACTTGTAAAGTAACTATTTCAGGATCGTTTAGGCATTAAATTATTTGAATGAAATTTTTATAAAATAATTTTACCAAAGTAATGCTGTTTTAATCGATGTTAATGAAATTGGGAAATGTGTAAAAAAAAAAAAAAAAAAAAAGTATCCAAAACATGAAGATTTGCTAAGAATTTCAAAGTCAGTTTAAATGCATTGAAAATTCGAAACATCACGAAGTAATTCGGTTTTTCTTTTATCAATTATTGACGCAAGGTTCAAATGGCTGACTTGTTTACTAATAAAACTGAAATGAATTCTAGAAGAACAGAAGAAAAAAGCTGAAGAATAAATTTGAAGAGAGAACAAAAAGAAAAGAACTGCGCAAAAAGAAACAAATGAAAAGACTAGATTATATACAACATCGAGAGTATAAGTGTCCCCATTGCTGCTGATTTGTAGCTAAACATGGCTAGTGTCGAAAAGAAGTAAAGAAACACACAAGATTATATCATATTCGCGCCTTCCATAATCGAAAATAGTTAATATTATAATCATGCTAATTAAGGTAGGGAGAAGGAGAACTGTTATAATAGGTCATTATAATGAAGTATATGTACTTTAGAAATTTCTAAAACGTTACTTATGTCATAAATAGCTGCTAAAAATGCTAAAACGTTACTGATGTCATAAATAACTGCTAAAAATGCTAAAACGTTACTGATGTCATAAATAACTGCTAAAAATGCTAAACCGTTACTGATGTCATAAATAACTGCTAAAAATGCTAAACCGTTACTGATGTCATAAATAACTGCTAAAAATGTTGGTACTTGTACAGTTTAATCAAGACATTAAAAAAAATGAAAATATCGAAAAAAGGTTATATTGTACGCATCCGTTTTGGACTGAAGATCTCTGAAAAAAAAATTTCATTTAATTTGATTGAGTAGTTGTTTTATTTATTTTTTTTTTTTTTACTGCGGAAAACACGTTTTCATGAGAGCGCATTGAAGTCAGCCATTATGGAAATTTTTAACACACCACGGGGAAATAACTCAATGTAAAGCGCCGAGACTCCCTCCCCATCTTTATAACTAGCTTTTCTTCCTAAAAATCGAACCTTTTGCTCGGTATCATAACAAGTTGCTTTTTACTGTAAAAAAAAAAAAACACACTACTTGATGAAATTAAGTGAAATTTCTTTTCAGAGAACTTTGTTCCATAACGGATACGTAAAATATAACCTTTTTTCGATTTTCATTTTTTAATGTCTTGCTTAAATTGAACAAATACCAAAATGCTAAAACTCCACTGATGTCATAGATAATTGCTATTAGGTTGGTGCAAAAATAATGTCGCTTTTTGATATTCTATATATAAAGATATTATTTTTGCACCAACCTCATAAAAATGCTAAAACTCCACTGATGTCATAAATAATTGCTAAAAATGCTAAAACTTTACCGCTATAATAAGATGCCAAAAACATGGCGTTGTCTGCTTTTTTTTTTTTTTTTTTTTTTTTTAATGCGATAGTGTCTTATTTTGAAAAGAGTTATTTGATGCTATTCAAACTAACCAAGTATCTTGGATATATCTGAATTCCATTTATATGAAATACATTACATGTAGGCAGTTATATAAGTGGTTGCTTGAGGATGGATATTTAAGAATTGTGCTAAGTATTTTTTTCTTCTTTAAAATCCACGCATTTGTAGCCATTAATGATAGAGATATTGGGACCCTAAAGTCATGGAGTTATATTTCTTGCTCTGCTGACTAAACGTGAAATGATTGCGGGAGATAATGTCACTTAAGAACGATCGACTTCTACACACTTGTTCCATATTGGATTCTTTTGGCTCCTCGTCAGCTGGAAATGCACTCAGATTGTACGAAAGAGCCTCCTGTCACCCTGAGGCTTTGGAAATCTTATCACTAAAATGGTTGGCACTGAAACTGAATAATATCCTTGCGCTTTCATTGCCATGAAAGTTAATAAATTGGAATGACACCCTACATTCTTCTCTCTGTCGCTAAAAAGTTAGTGTTGGGTTGGTGGATGATTAACCGTGTGTGTCGGAGTAGATAAGACATTTGAAAGTCAACATTACGCTAGTATTTCAGTTTGATTTATTTATTTAATGCTTTTTTTTCTTCTATTTCAAGTTAGTGGATTCAGACACTAGAACTTTTTGTTTCCAACAGAATTTGTAAACGATCCAATAACACAGTGTTGAAGAGGGCAGTCAATGAGATGAAAATATCACTGCCATTATGATGATTAAACCTTAAAAAAAATGTAATAAGGTTTAATTTATAACAACCGGACTCTTATGTTTATTTTCATATCCGATTTCCATGATAAGTTTAAATGCCGTCTTTTAGCATCGAATTTGGACTAAGACAGCCTTCGTTCTTCAAAGCCTATTTCATGAATAAGCCAGACATTCTATTTTATTTATTGATTATTCTTTTGAAAATTCTAACAATCTTCCATAAATCGTACTATAAATCAAACATTTTTTTTTCCTTTTTTTGCAAAAGTCTGATTTTTTTTTTTTTTTCCAGAGTTTTCGACTGATAGTCATTTTCAGGGGGGAAATATGCATGTCGTTTATTAAAATCCTAAAGTTGAATGTGAAATGAATTTGTGTGTGTGTGTGTGTGTGTGTGTGTGTGTGTGTGTGTGTGTGTGTGTGTGTGTGTATGATGGACTCTCCCGTCGATTTTCGATGTATGAGTTTCAGCCACAACAACTAAGTTGCTCGGAAATGCACACAGATTATTTATTTATAGTGGTGAAGGCTTTGTATAGAACCAACCACACTTTTTGGTATTACTGCTAATCTTTGTCGGTGCAGATGACTGACACAGGACAGAGTATACAGGTGACCAAAGACTGGGGGTGCATCTCTCCCAGAGAATTAATGCGCACCCAGATACCAACCTGGAGATTTCTACAACTCGGCACTGTATGTACAGCGCCCAGCCTTCCCAAATGGTCACCCATCTGGTACTGGGCACGCTCAATGTTGCTTAACTTCGGTGATTTGGCAAGAAACAGTGTCAGTGTGATTGTGCTATATGTGTGTGTGTGTGTGTGTATAAGCCTGATGAATCCTAGCATGGATTAAACACGGAATATTCTGTGTAGCTTAATTGCTATATATATTTTATAATTTACTAATATATATATATATATATAATGTGTTTGTATGTTTTCTGTTTCATGGAACCTGGATTCATTTTGTGTTTGCTTTTCAAATATTATCTTATGTCAAAGGAATTTATCAATATTGGCATCCATATAGGCTGATCTGTAAAATCACCATTTTTGAATCTGAAACCGTCGAATATTACAGGATATTGTCATCAAGTTTTAATGTCGGCTCCAAAACATTTAATCAACAAAAATATACTTTGTATATCGGCATCAACAATTTCTATCACCGTGTTATAACTGCAAGTAAGAGTAAATGTATTGTCGAGAAAACGATTTTTTTTCTATTACAAAAAAAAAAAAAAAAAGATGGAAAAGAAACGAAAAAAAAAACTGTTTGGTGATTGGAGATATTCAACACAATAATAGATAAATGCTGCACACGTCAAGTCGCATCTTCTCTCTGCACAAATGCGAGCTCGTCTTTTAACAAAAGCAATGGCATAAGAAATAAGGAAATAACGACACTCGCATCATTTGTTAGATTACATCTTTACTCTGTTCTGTCCGAACAATAAGCTTTGCAATATTTGAATGCAGACTTGATTCTTCAGTTATAATTTTCACCTCCTCCTTCTCTCTTTTGCATATTATGAATATGGAAACACACACAAAAAAAAAAAAATGTCCGAAGAAAATATCAGAAAAATCTTTTCAGGAATGATATCAGAAAATGGAACTTTTTTTTTTTTTACTAACTGATTGGTAATATAAAGTTTGAAAATTGATATTAAAAAAAAACAAAAAAACAATTAATTGCTTTGCACTTTGTCGATTTTCTGATTCAATTAAGTTTTCAGAATTATACAGATTGTTTGAAGTTTTAAATTGTATTTTGAAAAAAAATTTAATCTGCTTTTAGCACGATCATCAATTTAGTACACATTACTAATATTCCTCATTTTTATATATGCATATGTGTCATATTTATGTGTGTGCCATGTCTGTCGTATATTTATGCATGTATGTATTATATAATTATGTTTCATATTATGTATATGTGTGTGTGTGTGTGTGTGTGAAATATTTATGTACATGAATCACATATGTGAAGTGGAAGCGTTGTGGTCTAATAGTTACATGGGATATCTGTGAGCTCAGTGTGTCAAGGTTTGAATCCATATATTGTCCCTCCAGCCATGACTTAAATAGTAGGGTAGCCCCATCTTTCAAGCTGAGTGTGCAACTTGTCTAAGTGAAGAAAACTCTAAAATAATATCAGTTTTTCTTTGTTTATCTCTGCATTGTTTAGTCATTTTGGCTTGGTGCTATGGTGCTATCGGATCAGGTTGCCTGAAGGTATTGGACTTCTGCTACAACAAGACCCTACTATTACCGGCGATTACCCAACAATTAATTTTCATATGTAAAACTTTTTTCTTTCTTTTTTCTACTCTGTATATATTGCTTTCTTTCTATTACTCATTATCTTTCTCTTATTCTTCAGCTGCCTCCTCCCCCATCTCCAAGCCCTGTTTCCTTATATATATTTCCCCTATCTCCTTCCCCGTCTCTCTAATGCCTCTCAATCTCTAGTCTGCCTCTCCATTCTCTACTGTTTATCATATTATTTTTACTATAAACTTTTTAATACATAATACTTTTAAATTTGTTTATTCTGAAAAACTCTATTTCTTTTTTTTATTTGATAAATTTTATTGTTTTATATTTCTTTATTTTCATCTTTTTTTTTCATTATTGCTATTATTACTAGTAATATTACTTTTACTATTATCTTTACCTTTATATCTTTATTATTATTATTCATATATTAATACGCTAGCGTGTGTTATTTTCTGTGTTAGGCTTACATCCGGGTCGTTTAATTATGTACTTCCATTTCTTGTAATAAATAATTTTACCAAGGTTTCTTCATAAGTTTTGGTTTCGGTTTCGATTATAGCTGATGGCACTCAAAGCATTTCATTTTTTTCTAAATAATTTTACTAAGAATTCGTCATAATTTTGCGTTCGGTTTCGATTATAGCTGATGGCACCAAAGTCATTTAATTTTTTTATGAAGAATTCATGGAACTTAAGTTATCTATTTTCTTTTATAAATAATTTTACCAAGAATTCATCATAAGTTTTCATTTCGGTTTCGATTATAGCTAATAGCACTCCAATAATCTATTTTTTTTTAAAATAATTTTATCAAGCATTCTTCACAAGTCTTTGTTTCGGTTTCGATTTTAGCTGGTGACACCTTACTAATCTATTTTTTTTTTTTTATAAATAATTTTATAAAGAATTCTTAGTAAGCTTTGGTTTCGTTTATAGCTGAAGGAACTAAAGTTATATATATATATATATATATATATATATATATATATATATATAATAAAAATGCTATATACGTCCAAACAAATAAAAAGGGCGACTTTCTAAGTAAATAAAAAAAAAAATGAGCTTCGAGGCGAAGCCAATATTATCCGTATGTATCGCTTGAGAAAAAAAAACAACAATAACAAAATCTCTCTCTCTCTCTCTCTCTCTCTCTCTCTCTATATATATATATATATATATATATATATATATATATATATATATATATATATATATATATATGGTATTCATAAGTTTGGGATTCGGTTTCGATTTAAACTGAACTCAAGTCATAGATATGTTTATTTTTGAAATCGCTCCTTTATAATATATAAAAATCGATAGAACATTAACGCTATATAAATATACGAAATCTGCAAGAATGAAAATGTCATATTTAAGCATATTTTACGACCTGGCTATGCCGGGCGTACCTGCTAGCTTGGATAAATATTTTAGCAGTTTTAACAAAATAGCTGCAATAATATCAGAGCGTCTCCATTTACACTGAACATCTACGGAATGCCAGCATGAATATATCGCATATGAATGAGTCCCCCCGTGGAATTTCCACAGGTCCCACTAGTTACTGTTACTATCATTGTTTTCTTTTTTGTTCCTTTATATATTTTTTAATATTGTTTTGTACCTTTTATGCTTTTACTGTCACACGTTGTCTTAACTTTGTTTCTTCTATTTTATATCACCCCCTCCTTAATCAAGCTACCCTCCTCCTACACCTTTATTCTGTTTACCATTATTTCTTATTTCTATTTTGTCTTGAATTTAATTGTATATCTCCTCATATGTCCCACGTATTGAATTCATATCCCCTAACATATCATGGCAATCCCGTAATTCTATTCCATGCCTCTTATATTGATTATGCGATAATCACAATTTGGCTTATTCCACCTTCATCGCAATAGCCCTTCACCTTTATAATATTTAACCTCTATTCTAGATAACCCAATATTTGTTTCCTAATGTGCCTATCTCTAGAAGTCCCATTTATTATTCGTTATCTAGCACCTCCTCTCTTGTGCTGATGAGAAGCATTAGGTTTCGAAATACCTAGGTATAAAGAGCATTTACATGCCTTATCCCTATTGATGTACTTTCCTTCTTGCGTTGATGATTAAATCTATGTGCGCTATCATGTATTTTGTATTGACGATTTTTTTTCCCTTTTTGTATATAAATATGTATATATGCAGATATTTGTAGTTGTGTGTCCATGCTGTGTGTATACATGTTTTTTTTTATGTACATATGTTATCATGCATCACGTGCACATGCTTAAAAAAATATGTTTATATGTAACAGATAATTTGAATCTAAACTTGCTTGACGGCCATGACTGGTTCCATTTTTTTTTTTTTTTTTTTTTTTATGGACTAATTGATTACCTGAACGATAAGAAAAAAATACATAAATAAATAATTAAAAAAAAAAAAAAAAGAGATGCATAATTGTAAGCTCAAGTTTCTCGTTAACCCCCCACCCCGGACTCTAATCTTGAACTGTTCATTGTATTGTTACACAACTAACATGAGTCTGTTCTAACATTGACTGATTGATAATATGGCCAGGGGTTAAGTTATATATTCCGTTTGATTTGAAGGGAATAAATAGACATTATGCAGTCCAGGGAGTGTGAAATCTGGTGACCAGTGAGAGAGAGATCAGGTTGGGATTGGGGGTAAGAAACATGGTAGATGGGATGATTTAATCAAAATCGAAAAAATTGGGAAGGTGGGGGTGGGTATCGGAATCGGAAAAATTTGTGCCTATTTTCGGATGCCAAAAATGATTCTTTCACTTGTTTTTATTTATTTTTGTTTAAAACTTAATTCTCCATTGCTGGTATTAATGATGAAATGATAAATATTTATTGTGTTGAAACTACTAGTACAATTAAACTCTGTAGATTATCATCACAAGTATTTTGTTTTCATGTTTATTAAAATATATGCACATATTACCCTTTTTTTTTTTTTTTTTTTTTACAGTGATCTGCACCGCCTTCCACACCAATATCTATTTATAGAAATTTATTAAAAAAAGAAATCACAGTGTATTGAAATCGGAAATATAGAACGTGATCGGTAATTGCATTGGAATTTAGAACAGAATCAATAATTATATCTGAATCGGGACGAATATTGGAATCGTCCCAACACTAGTCGACGGTTTTCCTCATCAGTAATTAAAAATACATCTCGAAAATATATAAATAAATATATTAAAACAAAAAAAACAAAAAAATCTGGAAAATGACTGAAAAATAAAATAAGTCTGGTCTGATAAATTTTATGCAATGGTGCAACTTTGAAGTTTTAAAAGTGCAAAAAAAAAAAAAGAAAAAAAAACATCAAATAAGGTTTATTTTTTTTATAACTAATTTAGAAACCCGGTGTTACTTGCAATGGATAACAAATTAAAGCTTTAGTGTTATTTTTATCATATTTTTATATATTTTTTTATACCTGATTCTTATATGAAGCTTATGTTCAGACATTTACTTTCATATAGTAATAAATAAATGCGTTTTATTATATATATATATATATATAAGTTGGGTATGTGTATATGTTTATTATAACAAGGTTCACACTTGAACTAATTAACTGATCATTACGAATTTTGGAACGCAATTGCTAAGCATAAGGATGTGTTATACTTAGTTTAATTTAGTCTTGTGCAAAGAAAGCAAACAGAAGTCTTTTGCAAAAATTCAAATATCTCTGATTTTTATGAAATTTGAATAATATGTATTAGAAATCTAATAAATATTTTGCAATTTTAGTTTCTTTTAAATATCTCAGCAAAATGTGAACACATTTAAGATTTGCATTAAATTTGATCGATAGTCATTCGACCAATCAAGCAAAATTCAGATTTTTTTTTCAATTTCTTAAAACTCCTGCTTCCGCTTTTAGAATAATTCTCCTTAAGCTTCTAGAATAAAAATAATGTCATGGATTTTAATCAAATTTGAACTAAAGATTCTAGACAAGGTTTAGTATAATATCTTGATTTTAATCTTCGTAAGAAAAGAATTAATTTTACCCATTTTGAGATGAGTATTCTTCTATGTGCATACATTATTACTGATGAATTACATTCCGATGACAAGAGGAAAGAATCATACTTTTTATTTTAGTTTATATATATACATACTAGCAGTGAGACTCGACATCGCCTAGGACTGGTAAACAAACAGATAGGAATACGGATTTATTATATATATTATTTTGGTAGTTTCTTTACTGTCTTACACGTGTTTCGCCTTTGATCATTGGAATCTACTTACCAGTGTCTGTGATCTGAAGTCAGAAACAGTTTCATTGAACTTATGTGTAAAATGCATTCATTGTTAGCATTACTTTGGACAGAATGTGGATAGTTTTTGTAATATTCTTTCTTTTGGGGGGGGGGCTACTAGAACAAAAAGTCAAGGAGTGTAGGAGGGGGGGTCGACATTTAGAGCAATCTTCTTTTTTTTTTTTTTCTCTACATAAAACTAAAATACACTTTCTTAACCTTCAGTTGGGATTTAAGTAGAGTACCTCTTTTGCTCTCGCTCTGAGGTGGGGGGGGGGCTATTCTTGACTGAGGAAGATGAGATGGAGAGGGGAATGAGAAATGCTTAAAGCAAAATGTTGCACGCACTTTTTAATTCTTTTATATTTATCCCCGGGCAATGCCGGGTAGCCATGCTAGTTATAAAAAAAAAATAACCCTAATCGTTTATAATGATTTTCATTAGATTATTCTGCCTTCAAATTAATATTTATTGTTGATTGCGATTAGCATGATCTTCATATTTGATCTGTTTCTCTCTGTTGAGCTCGGGTTTTAGAACTTATTCTTTTTTATTTGTGTGCGTGCGTGAGAGAGATAGAGGTTCGGCCATCTATATGAGCTAATACCCAAATCTTATTAATAATATCTACAAATGGCTGATCACTTTAGAGGATTTTTGCTCACTGATCTCTGTCCATATAGCAAAGGTGACTTGATCCTTTCTTCCTGTCAACCTGGAACGTAGATCAAATTGTGCATGCTGTGAATTTGTTGCATTCAAAAGAAATAATTTGCAATGTATGATAACTTCCTTGGAACGAAGATGTAAGGCAGATATAGCTCTTCATATTTTATTTGTCACCTAAAGATGATTGAAACAGGCGTTCAAAGGAAACAATACAAAGAGGATAAATATTACTTATGATTTCATCCGTGCGTATACATGGATACAAAGATTATGCTCAACATATGTATCAATGAATATATTGATACCTACCAATCTATCTCCTAAGGAAGATTTTTCTTAAGTAAAAAGTAAAATAAAATTGTTGCATTAAACGTGTTTTTTTTTTCTTTGAGTTACCACTTATCAAAGTTCCCAGAGTCACCACCAGAACCTAGGTTATTGTTGAAATATATTTCTCTCTGTTATCTGAGGTACGGCTTTAGTGCTATGCAGTTCTAGGAGGTCCAACCTGGCAGGCTTTACCTTCTCACTCTTTGAGAAGAGGCTAGTTTATTACTAATCATCTGAGGTGCCCCTGCCAGGTATTGTCTGCTGGGGCTGTCCAGGCATATTTTGCCAACCAGAGTACTCTTCCTCTAGAGTGCTAGCTTTTCAAGCCCACTTTCCAGTGCGTGTCACATCCTGTCGCCATGGGAGAAAGATAAATATCAGCACCATTTATCAGGATGAAATATATTCACTCGGGCCAGTCATACAAATGTGTTTTTCAGTCTATATAATTGCTAAATCTACTTTTTCCACTGGTCTATGATGTATACACACTGACAGCGAGTAAAACACAACACAGATGATCTATAAAATGTTTTGTTTTATATCACACCCACAACAGTTTTGGATTTATAGTTATGACGTGTGTTTGACATCAGTGAAGGCACGTGGAGGTGGTGTGCATGTTTGGCAGTTAAGAACATGCCAGCTTGTTCTCTGTTTGTTACTGACTGCCCTGCTTTTTGTTTGTATCAATGTATATAAGGATTCTTTCCCTCTGGAATGTTTAGTATTTCTCAATGCCTATTGTTTCAAATCCTTTGACCGATATCCTCTCATATATTTCTGGTCAAATTATGCACTCCAATAGACAATGGTGGAAAGTTCAGCATTCCTCAAATGGATAAGTCTGCATGTGTGCAATCCATCGAATGCTTCTCTTCTCAGGGTCATCTGCCAAATATCCAACAGAGCTACCTAGAGATAAGGGTTAATGAGATGGAATGATTGTCAGTTGAAAGATGAGGAACACTGAGAGTACTAACATTTTTCATTGGTCTGAACTACATTTGAATACTTATATTGAGGTTAATGACACATATATTATTAAAATGGTTATCAAATGAATGGTTTCACAGTGTTAACCATTCAGATTAAAGTTTTCTTGCACATGTTAATAATAGCAATCGATACTAAACATATCCTTTTGTTAGTGGTTGATTTAGCTGATGTAGTCGGTGTCCTACATGCTGTTTTGCTTGTTAGAGTATTTGTTTCTGGTATTATTTGATTCATCGGACTACTATTCTCATCTTTAGTGTCATTTACACAACATTTCAGTCAGTGTTATTTCTGACATTTTTCAGATGTATCTTGTTGAACTCTGAAATGTTTCTGTCAAACTCGGGAATTTAGACAGAATTTTGAATGGAATCTTTTATTTACTTCACGGGGGGAGCATGCTCTTGTTCTGTCAGCTATGACTGGATAGAGGCCCTAAGTAATTCGCAATTGTATTTTCGACCGAACCTTTAACCTACTTAGGACCAAAGAGCATGCTACTCCTGTAAAAAAAAAAAAAAATAATGGGTTCTGTTTGAAATTCCATCCAAGTTCCAGAGTTCGACAAGATACATCTGAAGATCAGTGGTTACATCAACCAAAATGTCGTGAAACTGACACTCAAGATGAGAGCAGTAGTCCAGTGAATCCAAATAATTAATCCTTATCTCAAAAGTTTAGAAACGTAATATTTCTTTTTGGGTTCTTCATTTCTGATTTATGTGCAAGTGTTGCTGTTTCTATTAAAGTTTAAGTGTTTTGGGCTCTGATCGCTCCCAAGTTAAATTATGGTTTGGCGATCTTGGTTCCCCGATTGTGATTGGTTCCATTTCCTCTGAATTTGTATGCTATTCTTGATTGTGAAACTTTGTGGCATATTTATTTCTTTATCATAAAATGGTGGCAATTTTCTGAAATGTCTCTTTCTTTCTTAGCGATTGGACAGGTGACATCTGTTTAGATTTTTTATTGATTAAAATGGATGTTCAGCCTCGGATTCTATATGCATGAATCTACATATATGTGTATCTTCCTATCTCACCTCCCCTTTTTTCTTTGGTTATGAAAACCCATTATCCATTGGGTCAACGTTGGTATATTGGTTTATACATCATATCACACCTAAAAATAGAACATATACGAATTCCGTCAATCAGCCTCTCATTTTGATTCAGCTTTCATTTACTCTTTATATATATATATTCATTTATTTCTTTATTTCAAAATGTATATAATTTTAGAATTTACACCTTTCATTCACAATAGGTTTTTTATTTACACTCACAATCGATTTGAGGCGATTTTATTTACACTTGGTGTAAATAAACAAGCCTCTTATAGAGTGGGGACACCTTATATAATGTAAAATGCATAATATAACACAATTTTTCTTGTTTGATGGGCTATCTCTTTTTTTTTTTTTTTTTTTTTTTTTTTCTCAGAGGACTGAGGTTTTATCATAGATTTTGAATATTTTAGATATCTTGATGGTAGGCTGAAACAATTGTATGCTGCTAAAGAGCTGATTCTTTGGTGAATTTGCAAGCATTTTCTTCCCTTTACATTTGATGTGGTATGTATGAAAATATATATATATATATATATATATATATATATATATATATATATATCGAGTTCGATTAAAGAATATGGGTAGATTCTTTGTATATAGACATATCAAGATATAAGAAGCTCAACAAATGAGGTGGAATTATAAATACAGAAAGGAATTAGACAAAAAAAAAACAACAAATGAAGCATGCATGGTCCCCTGTAAGTGCACAGTGAACGAGGTATAAAAAAAATGATTAAGTTCAGCATTTACCCCCCCCCCCCCCCGTTTAGCCTCAAAAGTTCCCTGGGGAGGTCAAATTCTGTTGAAAATGAAAAAACGGTGCAGTTTTAGGTCATAACATATGGAAATTTCAGTTCTGCACCATCTAAAAAGGAAATGAATAATTCCATCATTTGCGTCCCCCTATTCAGCCCCAAAGGTTCCCAAGGCCTTAACATATTTAAATTTGAGTTCAGCACCATGCAAAACTGCTAAATAGGCATACACAGGAAATTTTGGACAAATATGGTAAAATAGTCCCAAAAATGGAGTGTTTTTATTAGCCCTAAAAGAATTATCACAAAGTATAGACAAACAAAATTATATAGAAATTAGTTACAACTTTTCAGAAAGTTTTATAAAAATCCAAGGCATCAATTTTTTTGATAAGCACAAAAGTGTAAATTTTAGCCATTTTAACACAAAAGCACCCCTAGGGGAGCAACCATAGTTTTTCCAGAAAATCCGTTCTGGTACTTTTTTACTCGTATCATATTTAATGTTTGTGCAAAATTTCAAAAAAATTCCAAGGTCTAGTTATTGAGAAATGTGCGGACAGACGAACAGATAAGGGTGAATTTACAGGTCCACCCTCCCTTTGTTGGGGGACCAATAAATATATGAATTTATTTGTCAGCTTAATAAGTAAAAAAAGCATTAATTGGGGAAAGGGGTTTATAGATGTTCTTTATGCTTAAGCGTTTTAAAGCCTAATGCTTCTCACCAGAAGAGAAGGTAGATAAGTTATAGATATAGGGAAATGTGACATCTAACTTAGGGTACATTTGGAAGAAAATGTAAAATAAAACATTAAAAGTATTAATGAGTTGGGGAATAAAGAAGACAGAAAAAAACCTTTGTGGGTTTCGTGCTTTAATAAGTTATTTTGCCGGTGACCATTAGCAATAATGCATATCTCTTTGCGTAAGAATAGAGCATTTTCAGAGGCTGAAAAAATGCTTCATATAAACCTATAGATTTCATCCACTGGAGAAAACTATAAAAAATAGAAATGAGAGTGAAAATAAGTGTAAAAAGAAAAATAGATGGAAGAATAGGAATATGGGATGAAGATGGATGAAGGACTTTGAGGTAGATGGGAGAAGTGAGGTTTCTCATTGATGTTCGTTTTTACTTATTGAACTGACAAATAAATTGATATATATATATATATATATATATATATATTCATTTTAATTTGTCTATAATTCTTTTCTGTACACCCACCCACCTACCTACCTATATATATATATATATATATATATATATATATATATATATATATATATATGGATGGATGTACAGAAAAGAATTATAGACAAAATAAAATGTGTATGTGTGTATATATATATATATATATATATACACACACACATATGTATGTAAAGAAGTTAGATCTGTTCCGTTATGCAGAAACAATCTGTTATTATGTCAATACGAATTCTTTTCGTGCATATACTCTTCAAAAAATTGAAATTCTCTGTTTAGAAAGAAAAAAAAATGCACGACAGTATGTCAGAAAAAAAAGGAAAGGAACTTCATAGAAGACTCAACGTCGTGTGTTTGTTCCGGTAGCCATCTTGATTCACAGGGAAAGGTGTGTGTGTATATATATATATATATATACACCCACTGCTTCCCTGCTTTGTCAATCAGAAGACATGAACCGTTATCACCTGTTCTTCTTCATTGAAAATCTCTTGATATTTTTCAATCCAGCATCACAGTTACTCAGTTCATCTGCATTCATCAAGTTCATTTTTCATTACTTTTAATATCGACTTGTAATCTAGCATGGGATTATCTAAATAGATTACATTGCCTTTCCCCATTTCTAATCTTGGCATCTATTATCTTCTTCTCTCCCCGTTTTGGCAGACACATTATCCTTCCATTACTGTTCCCTGGATATTCAAACTTTAATCATCTAAAACTTACCATTTTATCCTTAGCACTTCGCCACGATCGTTCGTTCCATCAAATCCTGACACTTATCTTCTTGAATGTCTATTGGATGGGAAGAAGTGGCGATGGCGATGCGGATATAATTGTTATAGCTTTTTTTTTCTTCCATGAAATTAGACTTGATTGAGGTAAAAGGTCGAATGTAAATGCTTTCTATTATCAAACATTGTGAAAATAACAAATTATTTTAAATAATTTTAATTGAAAAAGAAAGTGCGTATTTGTCTGTAATAATTAACGTGTAAAAATGTGCTAGAAGTTGTTAGTTCAATATCTAAATTATATTGCTGTTTCAGAAAATCAATTTTAAGAATTAAAAAAAAAAGCCCCCCCCCCTCCACCAAAAAAAAAGCAAAACATTATTTCAATTATGCTGGCTATGAACGTTTCAGAAATATTAGTAGTCCGGTTATATTTGAAGATAGGCAGCCATCTTTAATTTCTTAGCAAATGTCTCAGCTTGCTATCAATCCAAACGGATTTCCCTTACGATTTCCCTTGCTATCAATCCAAACGGATTTCCCTTACGATTTCCCTTGCTATCAATCCAAAACGGATTTCCCTTATGTTCATGCATTTAAACCATGGGATTTTAGTCGTAATCAAAGAATGGATTGAATCTTGCTTGGATTACCTCAAATGCATTTTACAACAAACTTAGAGATTTTCTCACTGCTTAGTCAGTTAGCTAACTTGAGTATTATGAACTTTTTTATGCGTTATCTTCATAACTTCAACGTTAATATTTCTGCAACTTTCGTTAGACAGCATAATTGAAATAATAAAGTAATAAGTTTTGGAATTTGTTTTTGGTTAAAACTGTTTGGTTTTTCTTTTCTAAAATGGAAACAAAAAAAAAATTATAACTCTTTTCCTTGGCAAAAATAGAACGAATTTTAGTACGAGCTTGAGTGTATATTCTAAATAGTGTGGGAACAACTGTCAAATTATTGAAAATAATTTTAACTGAAAAATGTAGTAGTAGTAGTAGTAGTAGTAGTAGCCTAACGAAACCGATGGATCGAAAGGTAAGTCACAAACGAAAGTTGGCTGTGATACCATCTCTGGCTGTCAGATTTATAGTCTTTAACAGTAGAATTGTGAGTCAGCAGGTCCAACATAGAAAACAAAAATTGTATAGCATTAGCATTCATTTGAGATACCGTTTAGATCTTGGGAGAACCCGACTCAATACTTCTGCTAAAATAGCTGATACAACATTAAATCTTTTGGTTGAGATTGGATTAAGCATTAAAACAGAATCTTTTTTTTTTTTTTTTTTTTTGTTTGTTTGTGAAATCAGATGTCACAACCCACCCTTTTACACATAAATAAAATTATGAAAGCGGAATATGCGCGCATTTTCAAATAAAGAAAAGAAAATCGTATATTTTTTTTTCTTTTTTTTTCTGAACTTTTGTTTGAAATCGGTCAAGTTCAGAAAAAGAAGAAAAGAAATATACGATTTTCTTTTCTTTTTTTTAGTGAAAAGTTGTGAGTAGCCGGCAACATTGCTCCATCGCTAAAATTGATTATTCCATATGGAAAAGTGGAATATATATATATATATATATATATATATATATATATATATATATATATATATATATATATATATAGACAAATATTATTGAATAGCACGGAATTATTCTGTTTTACAATTTTCCTTTTTATCTTCTCCAATCTCCAAATAGTCCTTTTTGTGTTCTTCTCAATATTGTATATGTTAGATTCATAATCGCGAGCGCTTTCGACAGAAGTACTTCTATCATCCTCAGGTATATTGTAGAAATAAATGTAGAAATTGTTTTTTAATTTACTTATATATACATTTTTTCCTAGTCACGTGGTAGCTTGTTACAAGTTAGGTGGGCGGACTTTTTTTTTTTCTACATGTATTAAACACATTTATATATACAAACACATATATTAAATAAATAAAATATCCAAAGAAATCATAAGTAATTCAAACTTAGGAGTGCACACCACTGATGATTAAATAAAAGGTTTCATTCCAACTCCATGCTGATTCCCAATTTTAACAGGAAGATTCTAAAGTTTAACATGATGCACCATGGGTCGAAGGTTACATGGACCGGAAACCACTGTAAAAAATTTTCCCCACTCTTTATCTGTGCCAAAATCAAAATGTAGATTCCATGAACAAAGCTTCTTTCTTAGAAGTGCACGCCTGTGGAACTCTGTTCCGTTTGCCTGTTTCCCACCTGACTACAACCTGGATGTCTTCAAGTCCAACATAAACAAATTCCTGATAAACCGCCCCCTTAAGTAAACACTTCATCAAATCTCAACATTAACATACTGTACACGCAATAACCCTTATCCCTGAGTGGCCTCCGGGCCTTGATAAGTGGTGACCACCTTGTAAAAAAAAAAAAAAAAAAAAAAAAATATATATACATTTTCAAAAATTTATCCCAAACGCTTCAAAACGTTCCGGCTGCACTTATAATTAATATTATTTATTTGAGGCTTCTTTGTTTTAATGTACAATGCTTCGAGTATTCTTAGCCTTTTTACATTTCTTTCACTCTGCAATACTCTTGTATTTTCTACTATGATTCTTCGAAATTCCGAATCATGGCAGCCATGTCCCTTCAAATGTTGTGATATGGAGCTAGAGTCACGGAGGTGGAGAGTCAATCTTCGCGACAATGTGTTAGTTGTTGGACCAATGTAGCTACTTATATTGGAGACACACTCTCCTATTGGGCAGCTAAATTTGTAAACTACATTGGTCCTTTCCAACAGGTTGTTTGTTTGCGAAATGTTGTATTTCATTACAAGGCTTGTTGTCTGTATTTTTTTTATAATATATATTAAATTTTTTTTTTTTTTTATTATTGGGAGCCACGTATTTACGGATTATATTTTTAAGAATACTCTCATCGATTTTTTAGTTCTTGTGTAACTGGTTATGGTAATATATATTAACAGGTTGATAATTTTCTTGAATATTACTAATTTGATTCAAATTACTAATGGCTAGTTTTATTTCTTTATCTACAAGAGAGTTTGGGAATTGATTATTTACTAACACTTGTTTAATATTTTTTAATTCATTAAAGATTTTTTTTTTTTTTTTTTTTTTTTTTGAGGAAATCACCTTTGCCCGGACAGTTCAGAGTTTTATAATTATTAATATTTTAATAATATATTCAGATAAATAACAAGTGGTAACACTTACGAAGCATAATTTTTTTTCCAATATCATTTTTAATGGAAAATGTGTATCAGTATCAATATATGATTTGCCTTATAAAGTATTTAGTGATGTGACCATTTGAACGATTCCAAGTTTGCCTCATTGTTATGTATCCTTCCTTGGACAGGTATCTCTACTAGTTAGCAATAAAACAAAAAGGCCAATAATTAAGTCCGTCTTCTCTGTACTTATTATTATCCATTTCGGTGTTCTTTGAGAACGACTCAAAGAATAAACAGGAAGAGAATTTAATAAATGTGTAGGAAAGTTAGCAGATTCATTCGGCATTATACTTCTCACCACAGAATCTCCGAGCCCAGGGTGTAAAAACTCAATTATATGCTAAGCGC
>NC_136497.1:64524924-64642424 GCF_053919585.1 Euprymna scolopes
CACACACAAAAAAAAATGTGTCAAGCTTTGCTTCGGGCAAACTTAAAGCTTTTGTCTCATCTGTTCATGAGAAACCATGTTCACTTTCTGAAGTTATTCCTTTAAATTTTATTTTTCCAATTTTTTATTTATTTATTTTTTTAAGTTAACTTTTTTTTTTAACTTTGATAAAAATACTCGAGATAATTTTCGCTTACAGGCTCTCATAAAAATTTGTTTTTGTCTTTTCAAATTAATTAAAATCTTAACTTGGAAAAAAAAATGTTCTTTTTAGATTGGAAGAAAAAGAATGTCTCCTACGTTCCACCTCTCCAACCGCAATTTTTCCAGTTCTTTAAAAAAAAAAAAAAAATGCCCCCCCCCCCTTTTTTTTTATCGAGCCTCGTATATCGCCGCCAGTGTTGACCATTATCAACTTTTGAAGAATTTCATTGTGATCTTCGTTCTTTAAGCTTTTCTTTATGGCACTGATTTACAATATTTTTTCTTCTTGTCGTTTTTAATGTTTTAATTGATTTCATTAATGAACAAACTTCTAATGCGTTTTCTCCAATTTATTGCTTTGTTTTGTCAAAATGGGTGGAAAATGAATACGACTGGGAGATTTAGATTGAATAATGATCAAAAGCCATCAAGTAATTCTAATTTTAAAAGCTCAACTTCACAATTATGAGAGTTTTTTTTTTTTACATTTTTTTTCTATAAATATTCTTAATATTACATTTTCTAAATTCGTCTTTTTAGGAATTTAATAACTTTTTAATGTTTGAGTGAATTTTTAACAAAAATAGTTCAATGAAATATCCTTATATTTTTTAAGTAGCTTTGGCCTATGTTTGTGCCTTGTGCAGTTTTAACGGTTAGTTTCTGAATTTACTTGAATTCCTACTATAATAGGGCACTGTGTCAGTACATTTGTCACCAAAACTCTGACTATTATTTAAAAGGGTATTATATTAAATGAAAACGATATAATATAATGACAAGTATAGTTTAAAACAATGCTTATTTTAAATAATGCTCTGAATTTTGGTTTTTAAAACAATTGTAATTTTATAAATCTATATAAATAAAACATGTATTTATGTATGTATGTATTGTCAGTGTGTAAATATTTAACTGCTAAACTTTTAAACTACTGGACAGATAACACTGAAATTAACAGGAAACAGTAATCATACACCAATGAGTAAAATCTTTGTTAGGATTGATGAATAATGCATACAGAAGTTGAAATACAAAATGTTCATTTCAATTTGCCGACATTTTTGTTTGCACATGTGTAAGCTAATCATAGCTTAGAGTGGTTTAATTTTATAACTTTCTTATTTATCAGTCAGGTTAGCTCAAATGGTAGTGAACGCGGCTGGGGTGCTAAATGAAGGAACACGGCTATTTTGGTTTCTTAGGTCTTGTTTTTTTTGTTGTTGTTTTATTTTATTTTATTTTATTTTTATTTTATTTTTATTTTATTTTATTTTTTTTTATTTTTATTTTATTTTATTTTATTTTATTTTATTTTTTGCTTTTGAAATCAGTACTAGCATTTCAGCCCGGCGTTGCCCGGGTGTTTGGAGGTGTATGTTGAGCCAAAAAAAAAAAAAGAAAAAAAAAAAAAGCGGTCAATATTTTTAACTTCGACCTCTATTATGACCCCTTAATATTTATTGTTTTGGGCTCAAAATCAAGTTATTAAGTTAGATCCATGTCAAAGGAACCTATATCTAAAATTTCAAGTGTTTAGACCCAAAATTCTCGGAGTTTGGTAGAGTTCTTAATGGTCAAATCGTTGAACTTTGACCCCTTAACAGCTAAATTTGGCCGAAAACTGATCACAAAGATTTTTCCAAATCTCAGTACCCGGTATATCAAATTTTAAGTCTGTAGACTGAAAATTGAGAGTTATTGCTTAGGGAAATGTAGACAGACACACAGACACGTTCACTTATATATATATATATATATATATATATATATATATATATATATATATATATATATATTCAATAGAGAATTAGCTCTATAATAATAAATACGAAATCTGAATGGATTAAAATATATAAAACATTTTATGACTAGCAAGGTCAAGCGCCTCGCTATTAATAAAAATTAAAATATAAGTATTTATTTTAATGAAATCCATAATTTTATAGGTCCATGGTTCAAAAACTGTTAGAATCACTGAGGTTTTACCGTGTAACCAAACGTGGATCTCAGAAAAAGATTTCTGCACACTAAGTTTAACTCACGTTTTTCATTAAGCATTTTTTTAGCTTAATATTTGCATAAAAAAGTCAAAATGTACACAATTTTTTTTTTTATCATACCTGTTTAGAAACCGGCCCTGTCGGTGGGGCATTAGAATACGCCGACTGCTCCCCTGCAGAGGGTAAAAGTCCCTCAGTGGGGGTCCTGGATATGACCTTAAACTATATCCAGTGGTGAGGTCCCAGCTTGTGGGCTTTGGGGAGTGTGGAGCCACCCTTTAATTACCATTGCTCCCAGGTCCACTCTGACCCGGAGTGGTAGTACCTGTTAGGGTCCCAACTATGGGTTGAATAGAAACCGACGTGAAAACAACAAATATATTCTATTAAAAAAATTTTTCTTCAAAATCTTTGGATTTGGCATTAAATAACCCGAAAAGGGTTGATATGCCGTAAAACAAAAACAACCAACCAACCGTTTAGAAACCGCTTGCTTTAACCCAGAATCTCATGTATACTTGAAAAGAACGAGAAAAAGCATCTCACAGAATATATAATATGAATCCATATTATTTGGATCATCTTGACTGTTATTTTCACAACGTTTTGGTTGATTTAACCTCAGCTGTATATGGTCAAACTCAGGAATCTGCACAGAATTTTCAACAGAACCCTTTATTTAGTCCTTGGGGGAAGAATGCTCTTGTTTCATCAGCCATGACTGGCTAGAAGTCCTAAGTAATTTACACTTGTATTTTAAGTGTCACCCACACTCAATATTGAACCTTTAGCCTGTAGAAGAATGTAACTTGCAACTGAATTTTACAGGTTCTTGCAGACAAAAGGCCAAAAGTCTGCAAGGAATCCTAGTGAGATAGATTGCCATTATTTCAGCGGTCTCAGTATGCTCTAGTAAAGTAGCTCAACCTAAAATGCCTACCTGTCCTTATAATTGAGCTAAATTATATCAAGCACAACCATTATTAAATATGCATCAGTTTGAAATAAAACAACAAAGATCTCATAAAATCAATCTGTATTTTCCTTTTTATTGCACACGAGATCACCTGTGACCCGTCGGGTCAGTATTCTATATATTTAGTGGATCTCCTTTTCATTTGCTATGGACAGAGGAAGAAGTGAAAGAAAAAAGAGGAAATAGTAACTCAAACGAACGTAGTGTTGGGACGATTAATTGGAATTGGAACTTTTCTTGGGGGGGGGGGGTATTGGAATCTGTATCAGAATCTAAAAAATGTGTGCCTATTTTCCAATGCCAAAAATGATTCCTTTAATTATCTTTTTTATATGATTTTGTTTATAATCAAATCTTCCACTGCTGATAGTAATAATAAAATAATCAATTATCAATTATTACTAATAGAATAATCAATATATATTGATTGATAATAAAATAATCAATATTTATTTATTCAAATAAAACTAAAATTCATAGATCACTCCTTCACAAGGAAATGAACTTTGTTCATAGAATCTGCGTTTTGATTTAGGCACAGGTAAAGGGTAAAAATTGTTGATAGCTGTTGTAGCTAGTCGAGTGTTTCTTGTGAAAGTTCGGCAGGGAGGGGGCGACTAAAGATTGGAACTCAGACGAGTTATTCAGTTAATTACAAATTACGGCTAACTGGAACAATTGAAACAATTTTTTTTTTTTTTTTTACATAATTCAATCCTAGAAGTAATATAATCTTAGCATGTATTTTATTTGAATAAAATATATAGGAAAATGACCCCAGGGAAACAAAAATGAAATAAATATATATAAATACACTATATTAATAGAAATATATACCTATTTTGACTACCTTTTTTTTATAGTCATGGTTAGAAACCTTTGCTATTAGATATTATTTATTTATTTATTTTTTTAAATTTCAGTTTGTATTTCAATCTTTTTTATTGCTAAAAAATAAACCAAGGTTATTCAAGACCCCCCCCCCCCCCCCCCGCCTCCAGCGGCGTCTCCACTACCTCGGTCAAAGAAAAATTAGTTTGGAAAAAAATCAGTGCCTTCTTTTGGTTTATTTTTCTCTTTTTTTTTTAAATTTTTTTTTTTTTTTTTTTTTTTTTGTATGTTGGTTTTTGAGTGATGACATTTCCTGATAATTGATTAAGGAAGAAATAGATTATCAATCAATTTTTTTTTCTTTTCTTTATCTTATCAGTCTTGAATCTTGGCATGGCTGTAACTTTTTTCGTAAACAACACGGCTGTATTATCATTTTTTCAGATAATTATATTTGGACTAAGATTTTACTAGATTAATTCAGGTACTGTGAAATAATGAGGCTTTCAAAAATCATAAATCAGTTCCAGAAATTTTACCTTCAGTGCTGCCAACAACAACAAAGAATTGTTGGGTTTCAGTGTCTAATCCTTACAGTTTGTAATGGTATAGGGTCATGTTTAACGGGCGGTTATGGACATCTAATTTTATTTCATTTTTTAACTAAGGTATCACCACTTATCAAAACCCAAAGACCACTCGAGGATACGGGTCAAGGGTTAAATGAGTGAATGAGGCTACAACGCCATGATGATTGGTAAAAACGGTCGTGATTGCTCAGAATTTGTTTAGAATTCATTAAAAATGATGATCAAAACATTTACATTTCTTAGTATGTTTGTCCATTTCACTTTTCATCAGAAACTACTGAACCGATTTGAGTGAAATTTTATGTGGATCTTTGTTATAATAAGGTGGAGCAAATAAAGTATCATGGTATCCATTCGATGCACAGTTAAGGATTAATAGGGATAAGTATCTAATGCAAAAAAAAAAAAATGAGCACAAATTTAAGTATATTCAACTATCAATTTGGCATGAAGCACTTAAATTGTTGCCCATTTTTTAACCGGCTAAAACGTCTAGTTTAGTTAATATTTTTCTTTATTCCACTGCTCTGATAGTTGAATATAGTTATAATTAACTAGCGGGGGGGGGGCGTTGCTCAGGTGTTTGTAGGTATGTATGTGTGTAGGGGGAGGGTAAGTATGTTAAACTTGTTTTAAAAAAAATCGGAAAAACCAACACAAAAAAAAAAAATTTAAAAAAAAAACAGCGGAAAACAGAAAAAAATGGCATAAATAACCCTGTTTATCACGGATGGAACCTGCAATCTTAAGATAACAACCGCGTGTTTGGAGGTATGTGTGTGTATGTGTAGAGGGGGGGGAGTAAACTAAAGAATAAGCGAAATAAAAACCTGTTTGAATAAAAACGTTGCCCGGGTGTTTGGAGGTGTAAAAGAAAAAAAAAAGTTTTGCTAAGGAGGTAGGCTCGTATTCGAAGCCTCGAGGCTAAGGCGAAAAAAAGAGTCTGACACGTTATCGAAACGAAATTAAAGGTTTAAAAAACAGCAAGTGGTTTAAACTATCTTCAACGTTTTCTAGGTAAAACATGACGTCATCGCAGTAGTAGTAGTAGTAGAAAAGGAAAATGAAAGCGATTTTTTTTTTTGCTACCCCTCCATGTAGAAAAAGGCCCAGTTGAGGGTGAAGGAATAAATGTTTTTAGTCAATTTTTCGATATTTGTCGTCCTAAGGTTCGAGTTTCAAAATGATACCGATCTGACAAAAATGTCAAAAGTTTTTGTGAGACGTGCAAACACACGTGCGCATTTTGCCTTTATATATATATATATATATATATATATATATATATATATATATATATATATATAGACGAGCTGTATTACCCGGCATTGTCAGAGTCTTTTTACTTTTTTTTTTATATCTGCTCTTTCTTTGGTCAAAGGAGAGAAGTTCCTTGACTTTTTTTTTTTTTTAACCAAACGTTCTTCTTGGATTAAAAAAAAAAACCCCAAAAAACAAACATTTTATAGACAGAGGATGTATTATTCACTTGATAGATATTGTCGCAATCTGTAGAATTGGCCGTGCGCAGTTCAAATCTTACCTGAATTCTGAGATCAGAGAGTGCAGTATCTGTTCTTGGTCAGTGAAGAAGAGATCCTTTTTTAATGAAATAATTTTTGAAATTTTTTTTCAAATGCTTCTGGAAATCTGGACATCTCTCACATAAAAAGCATTTTTTTATGTCTTATTTTAACCTTGGGAAGTGGGGGGGGCAAGTAAATAGGAATTATTTTTATTTTATTTATTTTATTTTTTTTTCACTTTCTCTTTAATTATCATTTTAAAAATTAAATTTAATTATGGCAGTATCATTTCATAATTGAATCAAATCATAATAAAACTCTAACTAATTTGGTTATAGAAATACTGTTTTAATTTCTATTTTAAAAAAAATATTGGATATAATTAACTTCTATGACTTCCGATCTTTTAATGCAGAAAGATTTGCTAGTAATTTTAAAGCATTGAAGCTGATCAATTTAAACGTCATTTGAACTGAAAAATTTAACCTAATCCTCATTTATAAAAAGATTGAAAGATTGTAATCTTTTTACATCTAATAATTTTATAGATATTAAGACGTTACTTTAACAGTTATAGTTTTACCAAATACTTTATTCGTTTATTCGTTGTGCCTTGTATGCATAGCGTAACAAATCAAGAACTTGGTAAAATTCAGTTCTGACACACTTCTGGAGGTTGAAGGTTCAAGCTTCAGTACGAGTGATACTCAAAATAGAATTGTGCATTAGATATCTCACTACTGATGCAATTCTCTATCTATATAAAAGCTAAGTACGTCCAAGGATGGAATACTGTTGCCATATCTGGGCAGGAGCTGCAAAAAAACAGCCTATCCTGCCTTGACAGAGTACAAAATAGACTTCGTGGCTTAGTGGGGGGTGCCCTTTTCTCTACCCTGCAACCTCTCTCCCACAGAAGAGACGTTGCAAGCCTATCCTTGTTTTATCGTTATTTCCATGGCAGGTGCTCGTCTGAACTCCAATCTCTGGTCCCCCCTCGCCAATGTTTCACAAAAAACACCCGTCTAGCTGAATCCAATGTGAAAAATTTCCCCCACTCTATATCTGTGCCCAAATCAAAACGCGGATTCCATGAACAAAGCTTCTTTCTTAGAAGTGCACGCCTGTGGAACTCTGTTCCGTCTGCCTGCTTCCCACCGGACTATAACTTGGATGTCCAGTGTTAACAAATTCCTAATGAACCGCCCCCTTAAGTAAACACTTTATCAAATCTCCACACTGACGTAATGTACTTGCAATAACCCTCATCCCTGAGTGGCTTCCGGGCCTTGATAAGTGGTGATCACTGTGTAAAAAAAAAACAAAAAAACTTAGGAATCCTGTGTCATGGATCACGGAATGAGAGCATGCTACCCACTTGGAATAAATAAAAGGTTTCCTGCAGATTTCAGAGTTCGACAGATACACCTGGAAAAGTTTGGAGGTTAGATCGGCTGAAACATAAAAATAACACAAGATGAGATTAGAAGTTTGAATAATCCAAATAATATGAATTATCAATCCTCATGTAAACAAATTCAGAAGCATCGTAATTTCATGAATAAATGACATGGTCATACATAAATGTAACTGTAAAATCGTATTTAAAACATATTTGGTAAAAGTAAACGGTATAGTTTAAACAACGAAATAAATTGAGAGTAAAATGACTCGAAAATAACACCAGATACCAACGAAACAAGATCTAAAAAAAAATTTTTTTTTTTAAACATATCCCTCGTCCCCATCATTTGTAACAAACTGTCCGTTTCTGATCTCCCATTTTTTGCCCCCTAATTGTTTTGATTTCTTCTTTGCATTAGCGAATTCCACTATCTGGCCAATTTCCTCATAGAAAATTCTGATCCAGGTAAAATGTGTTCAGATTATTGTTTTATTTTTCTAGACATGCAAGTGTTATTCTTTAGATCTCACCAAACCAATATTCTTTGAACTTGTCTGTTTCAGTTCAAATCACTGATCAACGGTTTTGCTTAGAAATTTCGGTCACATTTTCTTAGTATTTTACCATTTTCTCTCAGCCAATCTTTGATTCATCTTACAAACTTCTGACAACTTGGTCAATTCTCTCACCGCAATACTTGGATATATGGAAACGGTCTTATTTTATTAGTAAAGAAACCTTGTATTGCCCAAGTGTAATATTTTAAAATTTGGAAATTATTTTTCTTTATTTATCATCAATAGATATAAAAGAAAAGATTCATTTTTATTTTATTTTATTTTATTTTTGACTTGTTAAAGAAATCCAAATCAGAATTTTTTAATTCTAGAAACGGCAATCAGTTTTTTGTAATCCTAGGGGGTCCAGAGTCTGGACGTTTGTAATCCTGGGGTTCCAGAGTCTGGACGTTTATAATCCTAGGAGTTCAGAGTCTGGAGATTTGTAATTATAGGGTTCTGGAGTAAGGATGTTTGAAACCCTAAGAAGTTAGAATGGTTGGAACCATAGGAGCTTGGAGTCGGATTTCATACTTTTTGACTCGGCAAGCCTGTATCCTTTTTTCCTAACTATAAGTCCCTATATATACTAGGATGTTAACTTACATGTTTCTTTCTGCATTGTTAATCTGCAACCATCGCAAGTCACATAATTAAACGAAACCGTCTTTTAATGTGAGGCAACAACTTTCAGACGATGTTATTCATCCTGAGCCATTTTTTTCCCCCTCTCAAATCCTTCTTCCATCACTCATTTCTTTATCTTTTGCTTTGAACTGCACCTGCCCTCATTGTAAACGCTCCGTAGATTATCATTATCAGTGATAATAATGATAATCCTTCTCCTCTTTCTTCTCCTTACCTGCATTATTGTTGAACAACCGAAACGGCATTAGCTGTTTCCAAACAGCTGTCAGCATGCTGCATGGATGGCAACATTCTCTTCATATCGATTCCATTTTATGATGTGCCATTTTTCTTCTTCCTCCATAGAATTGGTTCTCATGTGTGCATGTGTATTATTTTACACCAGATTTTGCAGCTGATTCTATCAATGTCTCTACATTCGATCATTTCATTGGCTGTTTATTTAGCATCGGATACATATAGGATTTTATTGACTATATTTTCAAAAGTGCTTTTGTATTTTATGTTTTAATAGCAGTGTTATCCGGTGTTGCTCAGGAAAAACGTTGGTACTCTTGCAGAATTTGACCTGGATCCTGGGGTCTTTCCATCAATTACTGGATAAAGCTGAGCGTTGTTGAAATGCTAAATTGGCATTTTTTTTTTTTTTTTTTGTATAAAAATGTAATTTTTAAACTATATTTTGGATGATAAGAGGTCATGTTTTTTTATTATTTTTTTCAAAGATTTGTTGACAAAAAAAATATGTAAATTTTCTTGAAAAAAATTTATGTACTTTCACCTAACAATTTACATATTTCATAAAATAATTCATCTTATGAAAAAAAACTTCTATTTACAAAAAAAAAACAAACGTTTACTGCTAATTTTCTTAAAAAACAAACAAACTGTACTTTCACCTAACACTTTACAGCTAAAAAAAGATTAATCTTTTCTTGAAAAAATTTTTGTTAATAAAAAATTGCAAAAGAAAATGGTACTGATGCACTTATTGAATCGTGCTGAAATAATAAGGTTATTATTTAGAAAACCATTTTTAACATGGGAGAGGAGGGTGTTTAGTAACTGTTCTGTATCTAACAATTTAATAAAAAAGGTTTTTAAAACTTTAATTTAACTTGAAAATACTATTTAAAAATAGCACCGTTCAATAAGTGCATAAACACCAAGAAAATAAAAGTAAATAAACAACACAAAATGACACTTTACTTGAAAATATATATATATATATATATATATATATATATATATATATTCAGTAAATTTACAGTAGGTTTTTGCTATTTTTTATTTATTTTATTTGTATTTTTTTTCCAGTTTGTTTGTTTTGAAATTTGTCTACATTTGTTACTTTACTCAGCTTAATCCGGTGACTGCTGGTCAAGCCTGAACCATAATTGATGGAAAATCCAGAGGATCTTGGTTAAATTCTGCAAGAGTACCGAAAACGTGTAACCTATTAAAACTCTATCTCTCTGCCTTCTCTCTCTTTCGCTCTCCGTCTCTCTCCAATCCCTTTTTTTTTTCTCTGCCCAGTCCATTCCTCATTAGTTGGACATGCATACTGACAACTCTACTTTATTATAATAGGTTCCTTGAGAAATGAGCGAACAGTTTCTTTCCAAATTAATATAATAGAATAATACTAAAACAAAAATGACTCTCGACCCTGACAAAACCTGGCCCAGTTGACCCTCGGATAATGAATACATTTTTTCCCCCCTAACTTTCAGATATTATACATCCAAGACAATGTCGATCAAGAATATATCCACTTTGTGAGGGATGTGTAGTTTTGCACTTTTAACTGGATATACAAACACACATACACACAGCACACAGATAACTGCCCTTTATATAATAGATATGGTTATTATTATTATTGTTATTATTATTATTATTATTATTATTATTATTGTTATTATTATTATTGTTATTATTATTATTATTATTATTATTGTTATTATTATTATTATTATTATTGTTAATGTTAATAATAAATGGAACTTGTGCAAATTTCAGTTTTATTCTTCATCCGTTGTATATTACTGCCATGCCTAAACATGTTTCCATTCTTTGGATATCCAGCATGGATGCAGACTCCACAATGTTATTGTAACAGCTTTGTTCAATCTATTCTATACGTAAATAAGTATTCTGGTTAATGTTGTTTTCAAATATCTAGTTAGGGGATGCTTATCCCTAAAACCGTTGGAGGAGTTTATTATATACTAGCCTGGGTGCCCAGCATTGTCCGGGTGTTTGGAGGTGTGTGTTGAGCAAAAAAAGGAAAAAAAATGATAGTAGGCAGACAGGCAGGCTTGAACCCTTACCGTGAAGAAGGAAAATAATGTGAAAAAAAAGTGAAGTCTTTGCTGTTGCGCCCATCGCCAAACCGGAAGTGACGAATGTTTAAATTAAGGCTACTCAATCGAAAAGAGGGGATGACCGTCGAAAATATCGGCGAAAAAAAAAAACGACCCCTACCTGTAGAAAATGCCCAGTTGAGGGTGAAGGAATTAATATTTTTAGCCAATTTTTCAATATTTGTCGTCCGAAGAGTTGCGCTTCAAAACGATACCGATCTCATGAAAATCTATCACCTCTCTCGAAAATTTTAGGCAGGCATACATACATACAGACTGACTGACAGACGGGATTTATATTATAGATTTACTTTCTATGGACGTCTGGCACAAATGCAGTACTATCATTGAACAGAACAGATACTACAATTTGATCCTTCCCCAGAGACAACAAAAATGTATTTTTGTTAGTTTTATGTTCAATACAACAGCAACATCAGATGAATTTTTATTTCTTTTTTTGCTTTACATCGTTGACGATTAGACGATTACATCTTAGTTTTATACTGGAAAATCAATTCTTTTCAGACGCTGTGTAATATCGTAAATATTTCTTAAACTTTTTGCATTTTCTTTTTATCCCTATTGACAACATAAGTGTCCATAAAAATGACTGGTAGTTGTATGAAAATTTCTCACAATAATTTCTGAAAACAAATTCCAAGCTCTAGCATAATTAAAAGTTTGTTTATTAACTTTGAACAGACGATGGCATTGTTCCTTGTTCTCCCCTCCCAACAAACGAGTTAAAATAAGGCAAAAAAATGTTTATTCTTTTCCCTTTTCAAAATGTCATAACATATTTTTTATTTTATTTAATGTTTCCTATTCAGAAATGTCTAAAAAATTCCAGGTTAGCTTTTTAACATTTTCAAGACAAACATTCATTTACAAAAAAAAAAAAAAAATAGAAAACAAATGTCAATTGGCTTTCAAGATATGAAATTTTTAAACGTTACAAATTTTCTTCATTCATAATATTTTTCCTTCCCTTGTGGATAACGATTTCTTCCAATTTCGTTATGATTTTAGCTGCCAAATTCGATGCAATTCTTTCGTCTCTGCAAGTAATTCTCAAATGTAAACAATTGAAAAAAAAGTTTGTTTTTTTTTTGCAATTGGCAACGCAACAGGCTTAAAACCATGTAAAAACAAGAATCAAAATTGTAGAATGTATTTTTCAAAGAATTAAAGAATCTTAATCTTTTTTTTTTTCATAAAGTAGGCATCATGTTGAACTCTGTACTCTAGAACAGTTTTTTTTACATGACAGTAGATGATTGGGTTTTTATTATTTTTGCGGCATGCGTATAACTAAAAAAAATATATATATTCTAGGCTTATAAAGTTTTTTTGCAATGAAATAAAAAATGAAGATTATATAAGAACTTGATTCGCATAATTCAGCATATCCTTTATTCATTATCTAATATTCATAATGTTGGTGAATGTCAGTGGGACAGTTGTGCCTGGTGTTTCTTAATTACTGCTGCAGTATGTGGACGAATGTGAGAGAGACACAGTCTTCAATATTTTTAAGTCTTTCATGTTTTATTTTTTATTTTTAATGTTGTTTAGTAAGAAAATCCCAGTTCACATAAGTACCAAGTTGAGAATTACAGTAAGATTTGGATGGCATTTTTTAGCTGGATATTCTTCCATAACAGAAATCCAAAAGACGTCCTACATGCATCCTTCAATTTTAGACAACGATCACTGGAAAGGCTTGCTAATTCTTCCTCTAGATTCCAGAAATTCAGCGATTTTGAATCGAGAGGAATCCTCAAAATCAAGAAATGTCTTTAATAAACAAAATGAAATGGCTTCTAGCCATTATATGTTCATGGTACACTAGTAATAATTCTGTGGCACATTGGTTGGGAACCACTACTCTAGAATATCACTTATGATCTTTTGTTACATATTACTTAGGAAAAATATGTTTTTGAAGTTTACGTATGATCCAGCAAATGTGAAAGGTATACCTTCATACCTATTAATGGAGATTGGATATCTCTGTCTGAAGCCGAACTATATTATGACTATCATATACAATACACATTGATACACCATTCTACTAGATTACTGAAGTTGAGCAATATTGAGCCTGATCTGTACTGAATGGGTGACCATTTGATAATACCCGGTGCTGTATGTGCTTATTCTGGGGTAACTGACACCCCTATTCCTGTCTTCACATGGACTCTCCCATCGCTGTGAAAGGCAGCCATTTTGGACTCTCTAATCAGAGATTCCATGCCAGCCTAATCGTTGACATGACTTTACCGACTCTCCTGTTTGATATTGTGAACCCCTAAAATAAGGCCACAACAGTGCTCCCCACTTATTTCAGCATTGTAGAATTCTTACCACTGGAATTAAGCAGTGCCAACTCAGAAGAGGTGTGGTTAGGGCTTCCACAACTCTTGCTTCACAATTATGCATACAGCTCCCCTTACAGGAAATATCTATTGTCGCTCAAGACTGAACGGAGGTCATGACTATTACCGTCTTATTAATTTATTTATTGCGGACTATTATCTCCATCTTTTAGTTGCTGTTTCACAACGTTTCAGCCAACTATTCCTCTGGCCATCATCAGGTGGTAACTGTGACGGGATAGGAACTCCGAATCTCCTAACTGCATTCTCAGCAATTACTGCCTTCCATAGTTGTTGTCGTCTCACCACGTTTTCGCCAACTAAGCCCCTGGCCGGCTTTGGGTAGGATTGAAACTGCTATCTTCAGACAATGCTCACCTGGAACCGTAGAGATTCAACGTCTCTATCCACTGCGTCATGGCCCCTGATGAAGGTGAGTGGTTGGCCGAAACGTCATAAAACAACTAAAAGATGAGAATAATAGTCTGCAATAAATAAATAAATGAATAAATAATACTCATCTTAATAAGTATTCCAGTTAATTAAATAATATATTACTATCTTATGATCAATTCAAAGGAAATGTTGTGTGGCGTTTTCTGTTATCATGAAACCATCCTCCCAGGTATCACCTTTTTTATTTTGTTTAGAAGACAGTATATTTTATATATATTTAAGTATATTTTTTCATCATATATACTAGCAAAAATATGCTCCCTCTTGTCATATTTTTGCTTGTATTAGTAAGTTATGATTGGTAAAGCCTCTTAATTTTTTTTTTTAAGTTAAAACGTTGAAGAGCTATGAAGACGGAAGTGGTACAATTAAAACAAACAACCTTTTGCTCCAGAATGTATTTTTCTACTAGTCACCACCATTCTCAATGTACTTTTATCAAGAATGTCTGCTTCTGACACATGTCTGTGACAGCGGTTGCTTTCTTAAAGCGTCACACTGTCAATATCTGCAACAGAGGGATGAAACTTTCAGGTCGTGAATGCATAAGTTCAGTCATCATAACAATCCAATTTGGAATCCCTTCTGATCCATTCATGCGGAATAAATAAAAATAATAGGAGGCAGTCCTCGTATGATTCTGTTAGATAGGAGTCTTATTCTCTTATCCTGGAAGAGACTTTTTACGTCAGACATCTTGTAGTTAGGAAAATTGATATCCAACATTATTTTTATATCATTATCACCCAACATTATTATTTTTTTAATTTTTTTTTTTTTAAATAATTATGGTTTCAGGAATATTCCACTGAAAAAAAAAAAAAAAGATTTAGCAATAAATAATTTTAGAAAAACTCTTTGGAATTTGGTCCTTCTTGAATCCAGTGATTCTTGAATGCATTTAAAACAAAAACATAAGTCGATTATGAGACTGCATACTTACGCCTGACAATGAAAGAATGAGCCAAAGTTTTATCTGCGTCTTACTTTCCATGTTTTATGAAATATTTTTGAAATTATGTCACAAAATGGTTGACAACTCCAAAACTATCTGATTAAGCTGAACATTTTCATGACAATACTGTCATCAAAGAGCATCAGATCCATGCATCGAATTTGAAAAATCAGGAAGTAAACTTCCACCAAAATGTCGACCGTAACCGAACTTGTCAAGAGCATATACAATTCAGGAATTTATTGGCTATAATATGGACCAAGTGGTGAATTTATATAATCAATAGAACGAAAATTGTCAACAGTATCTTTCGACTTTGACCTAAATATTCCCAAGTTAAATTAGTTCTAGTTTGGTAACAATTGGGCAAGCGATGTAGATGTTTTGTTGTATACGAAGATAGTTACAAACTCGACCGAAAACATAACTTCCCTGGCAGAAATAACCAGATGCGTCTGCTCAGTATATGCTGCAAGTTTCGCAATGAGAACGGAATTTTTGAGTGAAGCATGTCCCATGAATATAATGCATTTAAGAATTGTGAAATATTTTGTGTTCATATGATTGTGACTCTGAACATAAACCCAGTTCTATATCGGTCAGTGTTTTCCCATTGTTTTCCCCATATCTAATTCCTGGAGGATATCATCTTTTTTTTTTTATATTGTAAAGCTATACAAATGTTGTGAATTCTCCAAGGAGGATTGATGTTTTAAGAGAGAGTTTCATGGCCATTTAGTTACTAAAGAGTTAACCTTTCTTTTCTCATAAATCAATATTCCCTTTGTGAAGTAAACATAATAAGAAGTAACAAAAAATGTTTTGGTTTAAATTCACAAAGATTTTCACATGCTGTTGATGGATTGATAACTTCTCTCCATGTGGCTTGGGTGCGTTTTTCATTTTACTTTTAAAATTCGCCTTTTTACATCAAGAGAAAATTGGTTCATGGCTACATGCGCACATCAAATAGACAGACAGACACACACACACACACACACACATTATTCTATGTAAATACAGTCATATCTTGCAACGATGTGCAGACCGTTTCAATCATATTTGATTTTATCAAGCAAGAAGAATTAAAATACAAAAATGACGAAAGTTCAAGACCATTTTAAAATTTGGAGGAGAGAAAATATGCCATGACTGGCGTGAAGATCTTATGGCTTTAAGTTAATTACAAAAATCAAATTTCCGTTAAAGAAGAGGGGGTGGGGTTTAAAAGGATAGTTTTAGGGAAAAGTTAGAGAGAGTGATAAGAAAGGAAGAATAATATAAAGATTGCTCTCTTTGATTCAGCACTATTAACGACCCTTGTTGAAATGCAATTATTCTTAATTTTTGGATATCTTTCTACCTGGAATATATATATATATATATATATATATATATATATATATATATATATAACTTAATTGCCATTTATATTTTTATAACTTACTACTCTTGCCGCACTGATGAGCTGTGATACAGCGAAACAGGATTGTATGTGAATGACTATAATGCTCCTTATCTTGAATTGAACATATTGAGAAGTGATACACGAATTACCATTAGCGTGTTAAGCGATGCTCTTTGTGGAAACAAATCGAGCTTGGGTATTTCGGACGATGGCAAACATTGTTAATTCACTACTCGTACAGCAGCCGCCGATTAGTGTAATAGTTAGAAGTCTTGACCATCGTACAGCCGGTCGGGTTTTGATCCTGGCTTGAGGTAGTTGCCTGTCTAGCCGCACTGATGAGCTGCGAAAGAGTACTGTATGTGGATGACTATATATATATATATATATATTAAATGCAAACAATATTAAATTTTCTGTATAGTATTGAGCTTTTCTTATCTTTGTTTTGCTTTGTTAAAGATTTACTTTTGGATAACTTAATTGTATGGTCTCCCTCCCTCTCACCAAACATTCACAAGAAACACTCGTCTAGCTGAAAACACTATCAATAATTTCCCCCACTCTTTATCCGTGCCTAAACCTAAACGTAGATTCCATGAACAAAGCTTTCTTAGAACTGCACACCTGTGAAACTGTCTTCCGTTTGCCTGCTTTCCAGCTGACTGCAGTATGGTCGTCTTCAAGTCCAACGTAAACAAGTTCTTGATGAGCCTTTCCCCTTAAGTAATCCAATTTACCAATTTTGCACTGCTAACGAGTACTATCATATTGTCCCATTGACTACTGTAACTCTTTAACCCTTATCCTCGAGTAGCCTTTGAGCCTTGATAAGTGGTGACTTCTTTGTAATATATATATATATATATATATATATATATATATATATATATATATATATATATAATGTGTGTGTGTGTGTGTGAATAAATTATCATAATCGGACGAAGTCTCTCTCTCCCTCCTTCAATTTTCTTAAACCTTTTTCTTTCCATTTTATAAAATACCCCACTCTGTTTCTCCATTAAATTTTTTTCTCTATATCGATTAAACTCCCCCCTCTTTCTTTCTCTCTCTCTCTCTCTCTCTCTCTCTCTCTCTGCATCCATTAAATGAAATCTTTTTCTCGTTTTTTTATTTAACCCTCCTATTCCACTATGTATCATTTTTTTCTATTTAAAAACATTCTTCATTCATTAGAAAATTCTTTCGCATCCCCCCCTCTCTCTCCTTAAAAAAAAAACAGGATTCTCTGTCCATTTTCTCAAATGTGTATTTGTGTCTCATTTATTTGGTACATATATTTTTTGTTTACATCCATTAAACCTCCTCTCTTTCTTTTCCCCATTCTCTCTAGCAATTGAATAAAATCTTCTTACTCAATTGCTTTTAACTCTCCTCGCTCTCTTTCCATTTTAAAATATTATTCTTCATTAAAAAATCATATCTCTTTCTATTAAACCCACTCTCTCTTCATTAAAAAAAAAACAAAAAAGTCTTCTATATTCATTTTCAAAAACTCCTCTTTTTGTCTATTTTTTTTTAATTTTCATCCAAGCAACATTTGAACATTTTACCTTATACACTTGAAAACTTTGTTCAAAAATCAAAATTAGCCATTGAAAAATTTGGATCGATTGAAAGTTCTAAAGATAGGAGTTTGAGCCATTAACTTGTCCTTTCTGGCTATTTTCGGTTTTGCTTGCATTTCTTTAGTTCATTTCTTTTTCATTTTTATTTATTTTCTATAACTTTTTGATGCAGTTTGTTTTAAATTCGAGTCTTCTGTATCTTTTCTATTTTTCTTATATTTACTTTTTCTCTTTCCGATTGACAGCCAATAAAGCATGAAACGAAAAAGATTTAAAAAATTAAAAAAAAAAAACACAATTTCTCTGGTCATTACACATGGACCGTTCCATCCTTTATTAAATTCCCCGCCAGTCTCTTTTTCCTATTGTAAGCATCCTTTTTCATCGTCCAACGTTGAAACGAGGGGCGTTTTAATAGAAGTGTCTGCGTGGAAATGTGTTTTTGTTGTTTTAAATACAGGAAAGAATACAACTTGAAAAAAATAAATAAATAAAACGCTCACACTTTTGATTTATTTTATTTTTTTCAATTTTACGCAGAACTTTTGCACTTTACTCAATATAAATTGCTGTCATATGACGTTTTTCATGTGTGTTTTGCGATTTCGGAAATGGTGGTAGCCATTTTGGCTGGTTATTATCTATTACTCCCACCCTATCCCAATAAAGTTCCGGAGAACAGTAACTTTATTTTACCAAACATTCTTTCTAAAACAGTGATGCTTGATTGATCTAATGGATACGATTATGGTCCACGGAATCCATTATGATGAGTTCAAGTTCTACAAGACTTATTTTGTTCATTTACACACTAATACTCTCGGGAAAGATATGAACATAATATGTGCTTGTGCATCTGCCACTAGTTTCTCGCTCTTAGACAAGCTTCTAAAGAGAGCCGTCATCCTAATAGGTCCCCCACTATCATGGGAAGCTGGATTTTTCTATTTTAAAAATTGACCTTGTTTCTAGTCATGATCCCGTGGGGAAGCAAGTAAATAAGGATTTATTGTGATCGATTTTGCTCTTGGAAAACTATTAACTAAACAATTTAGAACTCCGTCGTGATTTTGTAAGTTTAAAACAAATTAATTTGTTTTTTTATTAACTTAAATTACACATTTTAAAGCCTTATTCTATAGAAGAAAACAATTTTTTTATTTTTTAATAACATATCACTTTTTGAATTCTTATGAATCTACAATTTCCCACTAGCTGTGATTATATTTGCTCACTAATTAAAGTTCTTTTATTATTGTTATTATAGGATGAAACGATAAAACTGTCACCCTAAAAGAAAACAACACTACAGTTTTATTTTAAAACTTTTATTGAAAAAATCAATTCAGGTAACTTGATTATGTAGTACAGCTGACATCTATTCAATGTAGCCGCCTTCAATCTCAATCATTGCCTTAATACTGGGAGCATGCCTTTTCCACAAGCGCCGGTGGCAGCTCGGCAAATACTCGGCAGATGGCGGAAATAAGGCTGGTTTTGGTGTTGTGGGAGTTCATGTTGGTGATGTTCTCGACGTATGACCAAACAAAGTAGTCCAGCGAGTTCAGGTCGAAGAAGAAGGGGGGGGGCTGTGAGAGAAGCGTACAAAGTCGTAGCACTCCTTCCAAAGCCAAGCCTAGGCTTCTTTGGATTTGTGGGCTGGCACCGAGTCCTGCTGCCACAACTCAGTCTGCCAGCGGCCACTTGATTACACCAGGGATGACCACAGTCTTCAGTACATCCAGATACACTTTGGTGTTGATTTTCAAGCCAGCTCCAAAGATGTGAGGTGGCATGATGTGACCCTCGCTTGAAACCACACCAAAGACCATAACTGTGACTAGAAAAATTTTTTTTTTTTTTTTCATCACCTTGGGCATGTCCCTATTATTTGTGGCAATCCAGGGATGCCTTTTGAGGGTGCTGACAATGGTCCTATTGTCATAACTTGGATCGGTAGAGAGCAGGAGTTGTACAGTGGTATATCTTCAATCTCGCTCATTGAACATTGTGTCACTTTCAGACATGACAGAAGGCTCCTATCACTCTTGGGATTTGTACACAAGTGGCCAACTAGTAGATAGTCTGCAACAAAAAATGAAAACCGATTTTCATTAAATGGAAATGGAATCATGTTGTCTTTTCTAGGGTGACAATTTTATCGTTACATTCTGTATTATGTCTAAATTACATGAAACAAAGGCTCAAGTAGCTATCTGCAGTAGGAAGCTTTATAGTTTGCATAGAATTGTATTTCTATTTTGTATATCGTAGCAAAAAAATAAATAAAAACAGGATTCTTATGATAAACAGATTTCTGATACGTATTAGACATTAGTTGAATATAACATTTTTTTAAGAACGGTTTTAGACGTCAATGGAATTATGCAGCATTGTAAATGAATGTTGTCTTCGATATTCCTAGGCATCATTTTTCTTCTGTGTTATCTGTTGAACTTGTGGTTATTTATGGAATATGAAGGAAAATATTGTCTGCTGTCTTCATACTTAATCAGCTTTATAATACACTGAATATCTCTAGAGAGGGAGACCTCATCTGCGTCGTCGTTTAGTTAAACTTTGTGTTACAAATTTTAGCAGCATGGTGTATTTGTTCAATTTTACCTCAAATCTTCAGAGTTTGACTTTAAAACATTCCTTTCTTAGAATCTGTAGGCACCATTTCTTTTACTGGTTTCTTTATCACCTCCCCTTCTTTGACATCTCTCTCTTTCTCTCTCCCTCTCCCCTCCCTCTCTCTCTCTCTATCTCAAGCTCAAAGGTAACAGTAGTCTATGACAACAGATTAACAAGAGAAGTTATTAAAATAAAGTATATTCAAAGCACCATTCCATAAAGAGTAAAAAAAGAGGAAGAAGAATGCGAGGTGACTGAATTGAGATGTTTAAAATTAATGGCATTTCTAACTATGGAACCGTTTTTATATATATATATATATATATGGCCAAGGAAAATTTCATAAACTAATTCTATCACACGGTTCGATTTTCTTTCTTCCCCTAACTATTGGATTAATAACTATTGAAATAAATTGCCTGAAGATGTTCAAAATAGCTTGACTGTAAATCACCGGCTACATTCAGAAATAATGATAATAAAAATATATTTACCAGCATATTTTGGGGTGTATTTGATGGAATATTTAGACGAATTCTATCCATACATTTTAATATATAGGGTCGTTCAAAAAGATGTAACTATTTGTGATAATGTTACATTTACTATTCAAAGAAAAACATTGCAGTTTATTTTTTTTTATAAACCTTTGCACTGAATCCCTGGTTGCTCTCATACTGAAGTTTGTGATGTTAATGTCGTGGGAAATTCCCTTCATCTCTCTTTGAATGTTATTCTTGAATGAAGCAATAGTTTGAGTATTGTTAGTTATAGAGCATGTATTTTAGGAATCTACAGATAATCCAAAGAGGATAATCTGGAGAATGTGTAGAATAAGAGTGATCCTTGCAATGAGAAATGTGCCTGTCTTCAACGATGTAGGTATTCGAGTTAAACACTGAAACGATGAGCTGTTGTTCCATCTATAAGAGTTTCGGTTGTCTGTGGCATACATAAACCATTATGCACTCATCATCGTTGGGAAACCCGGTTCAGTCAGCATCTCAAGTATTTTATAGAAAAATAGCAATTCATTTTAGACAACTTTATTAAAACAGAAAGGAACACTTACAGGAAAGACCAGAGAGAAATTAACTTTAAAATGAGTTATTTGCATGCGAGAGAAAGACAGATGGATAGACAGACACAGATAGCTTGCCTTATTACACCCAACTGTGCTTGATTGCTCTTACCCTCAATAAGGCTCTTTGGGGACTGGCCATGTTTCGCATTTGCCTGCTAAAGCTGTCAGCAGAAAAGAGGAAAATCTCCCTTCTTCTGAATATCGCATGTTTTTGCCAACTTCTGTTAACTCATATCTAAAGAAATGGCAGAAACACTAAAGTAAGACCTCCGATCCATAGTTGTTGTCCTCGACGGTTGTACATCTAAACAATATGATATAAATGCGGGAGTGCCCCAAAGGTCTATCCTTGGACCTCTGTTGTTCCTAATATTCATAAATGACCTCCCCAACAAAATTGCCTCTGAGATGGGTATATATGCTGATGACACCACACTCTATAAAAGGCATGACAGGAAAACTAATGAAAAAATATCTAAAGAAATGTCAGAAATACTAGAGGAAGACCTCCAATCTTTAGTGGAATGGGGACAAAAATGGATGGTCACATTCAATGCCGCCAAGACTAAACTTGTTTCCTTCAATAATTGCAAGAAGCCTTCTCTACCACCAATAGCAATGGCCAATGACTCTTTATCTGAAAGTACATCTTTTAAACTCCTCGGCCTAATGTTCACAGGAAACATGAGTTTGAACAATTGCCAGGACCGCTGCGAAGAAGGTGGGTTCTCTCTCTACCGTGCTAGAAAGCTATTAACATTCGAAAGTATCCTATACCTCTATAAGGCCACCATTTGCTCATGTATGGAGTATTGTTGTCATATTTAGGCTGGTGCATCTGCTACTAGTCTCTCGCTCCTAGACAAGGTTCAAAAGAGAGTCGCCAACCTGATAGGTCCTGAACTGTCATCTAAACTTCAGCCTCTGTCCCATCGACGAAGTGTTGCATCCCTCTGCCTGTTCTACAAGTACTTTAATGGTAAATGCTCTGACGAACTGCAAGCATTTGTGCCCCCGTGACGTAAATACCCCCGACAAACCAGACAAGTAGCTAAATCACACCCCTTCACGGTAGAGATCCCTAGATGTAAGAGAGCCTTCTACTCCAGTAGTTTCTTCCTCAGAACCGCTAGACTTTGGAATTCCCTTCCGGGTCCTTGCTTCCCCAACTGTACTGACATGCAGAAGTTCAAGTGTGTAATGTGAACCGACAGCTTGCTGTCCAACTCTCTACACAGTACCCCTGATGCCTATGTCCCTGATAGTAGCTCCCTACAACAAAGTGGCAATGTGCCTTGTTTGGGGTGAAAATGCAATAAAAAAAAAATAAATAAAAAAACTCGAGGTTGAATTCTCATCTCCCATCCATCAATCAGTTCTCGTCATATCCTGCTGCTGTCCATGCCCATTTTCATAGTTTATTTTTATAGAATTGATAGCAATATAAAAAACGAAAACATCTTTTTCGACCAGCCTGTATTATATATTGTGAGATTTGTTTTTGATTTATTTTTTGTATTGAACAAGAGATCCCACCCAACAGGCTTAATAAATATATTATATATGTTAAATATTGTTTTTAGATGTATCCTTACATGCTTATTAGAGGCCCTCTTTTTATCAATTGGTCTGTCACGCTTAAGTTTGTAATGATGTTTTCATCGCTAAATACACAGTTTGAACTGATGTGTCTTAAGTATATCCATTCTTGTGCATATTTTTTATTGTTTAAAAATTTTTCAGATGAGGATTAAACATTTGGATTCTTCGAACTACTGTTCTCATCTTGAGTGTTATTTTCGCAACGTTTCGGTTAATGTAACCTCCGACCTTCTTCAAGTGTATTTTGCCAAACTTTGCAATCATCCTGTCAAACTTGTGAATCTGCACGGAATTTGGAACAATACCCTTTATTTAATCCCACAGAGGTAGCATGCTTTCGTTCCGTCAGCCATGACTGGGTACAAGTCCTAAGTAATTCGCAATTGTATTTTGAGTGTCGCCTGCACTGAGGATTGAACCTTGAACATCCAGAAGAGTGTAACTTGACAACTGAATTTTATACCACGTACTTTATCTGCTACGCCTCGGGTCCATGTTTGTGAAAGTTGAGAAAAGTAGTCGAAAGAATCCAAATAACAGGAATCATTTTTTATTGTTTGCAGAAATAAATCAGTCTGTTTTCTGCTTTCGCCAGTCGTTCATATTAAGGCGTTTGTCTGCTAGTCAATTTTCTATAAATCTCTCCCATGTGGCTGCGATGAGTTTGTCTCTTCACATCTTCAACAAATATTTCTCACGAAAGACTTGGTATTATTAAATTTCTTGTCGTTGAACATATTTGTGCTGAAAGTTTCATAACTGAAATATTTCATTGCACGAAACGGCCATCGTTTTATTATTTCTTTGAATGCAATAACATCTTTCACCATAAACTGGAAAATATCCTCGTTTAATGATTAATACGCTAGATTTAGTTTGAGCCGAACTTTCAGATAGTGCGCATTTCAATATTTGAATGGCCATAGGAAACTATTGTTGACCCCTTAGGCTTTTCAGTTATTTTGAACCACCACTTCCATCGCTTCAGTTATTCATCCCTCTGCAGCTAACAGCAATATCCTGGCGTGATAATTACAAGTGGGGTTGTGAAGTAAGACATATATTGAACCCCTGATAAGAGAATTAACATTGTCAAAACGTAGATTAGTCCATGTAGTCATTTTTCTGATGTTTATATATTACTTATAAAAATTTTACACATGTACTGAGCATGCGAACTGTTATTTTTGGCCAACTAATCCTCTGGCCGGCTTTGAGTAGGATTGAAACTATCTTCACGCAATACTTACCTGGAACCGTAGAGATTCAACACCTCTATCCAGTGCACCACAAGCCCAAAGCTGACCAGAGGATTAGTTGGCCAAAACATGGTGAGACGACAACAATTATGGAAGGCAGTAATTACTGAGAACACAGGTTAGAGACTCAGCATTCCTATCGTGTCACAGTTAACTACCTGATAAAATTCAGAGAAATATTTGGTTTGAAACATCGTGAAGCAACTATGAAGATGAGGATAACAGTCTGCAAATAAATATGTATTGGGCACTTTTGAAAAGATATTAGTATTTTATATATATTATTCCTTAATTGGAATTTTTTATTTTGAGATGAGAATTTTTATGTTAATTTTTTATTTTTATTTCGGACTATTAGTCTCATCTTTATTAGTTGTTGTTTGTTTGTTTGTTTTTATTGGTTTCACAACGTTTCGGCCAACTTCCTCTGGCCTTCGTCAGGTGGTAACCGCGACGGATAGAAACTTTGAATCTCCTAACTGCATTCTCAGCCATCACTGTCATCCGTAGTTGTCGTCGTCTCACCACATTTTTGACCAATTACCTCTGGCACGCTTTGGGTGGGATTGAAACCGCTATCTTCAGACAATGTTCATCTGGAACCGTAGAGATTCAACGTCTCTATCAACTGCGCCACGGGCCCCGAAGGGCGATCAAGGTTGGATTCTTTGATCTTATAAATCCACATTTATTTATTATCTGATCTTCCATAGTTTTGTCTGTACCGATTGGTATATATATATATTATTCCTTAATTGGAATTAACATTAGTATTTTAGTTCAATATATTTTAACTTAATTACACACATTGCCAGGACTAGGTAGAAGTCCGAAATCATTTGCAATAGTGTTGTATTTTGTGTCGCCCGCACTGAGGATTGAATCTTCAACCTCCAGAAGGCAATAACTTTTACAACTAAATTTTACCAAGTACTCTATCCACTGCGCAAGGACACGTGGCGCAGTGGATAGAGTACTTGTAGGTTGAAGGTTCATTCCTCCGTGTGGTGACCTATGTATGACTTTTACCCAGTCATGGCTGATAAAATAATTGATGCAGTGGTTCTCATTAGATTATAAAAGTAAAGCAATGTCGTGCCTGTTTAACAAAAGATGTGTGACAATTTAGGTATACCAACCGCTGTATGTAGGACGATGTCGACAGCTCCTTGCAAGAACAGCAAAAACCTAATGTCATTATCTCCCCTGACTGGGATATACATACGACTAGGGACTGCTTGTGAATTTGATATTCCCTTTGAATTTTCCCCCTTTGGTGGAAACTGGTTCACCCCACCCCTAGGATGAATGTCTTTGGAATTGTTGGCAAACGAGAGCATCCTACCCTTGTGGATTAAATAAGGGTTCCGTTTGAAATTCCCTTCAGATTCCAGAGTTTGATCAGATACACCTGAAGAAGGTTGGAGGTTATATCAACCGAAAGTAACACTCAAGATGAGAGCAGTAGTCTGAAGAATCCAAATAATATGAATAATGAATCCTCATCTAAAAAATTCAGAACTGTAAGTAGCATAATGTCTATAAGTAAAAGAAAAATCCTTGTACGTCAAAGACTGATTTCAAAAGTTCAAAATCATTTACTTTTGAATTTTGAGCGAAGTATTTTTTTTTTCATCACCCATGACATTTCAATCGCATCACTTTGCCCTTTTGAAAATGGTAAAAGATGATGCTCATCCATACAGTTACCAGAATCCTCGTTTAACATTCACTTGCAGAACCAATCTTTGCATTCTGACAAAATATTTTTAGTCATATTAGAACATGGATTCGTCCATTGAATAATCTACTTAGTTTATCGATAACAAAGACACAAACATGAAACATTTTATGAAAAGTCTTTTATTTAGTTTTGCATCCGTTTTATTTGGATTCTTAGGGCTACTATTCCCATCTTGTGTCATTTTTACAACATTTTGGTTGATGTAACCTCCGACCTTCTTCAGGTGTATCTTGCCGAACTCGTGAATGTTTCTGTCATAGTAGGGAATGGAACCCTTTATTTACTTCATAGAGGTAGAATGCTCTCATTCTGTCAACCATGACTGGATAGAGGTCCTAAGTAATTTGCAATTGTATTTTTCTGTCGCCCACACTGAGAATTGAACCTGCAACCTTTTTTACAATTGATTTTTTTTCTAAGTACTCTAATCCACTGCAATGAGAATAATGTCCATCCTCTAGCGTCTCATGTTCTGGTATTGTCTGGTTACATGTCTTCATGATTCATTTTTTTTTATAACCAAAGCACCCCAATACCTAGCATGATTCTTGATGTCATCTGGATTGGTGTAGAATTTCTCAACTCTTTAGAATCGGCGGTTTCTTCTTTAACTCACTTGAGTTTTCTCTAAGCCAACATTTGTTTCAACAAAGTCTGACACAAGATCATTCAACATTTTACAAAATGAATCTTGATAAGAAATTTTAATTGATTTGATGCTGACAACAATAGTTATCACTTCTTGCAGTCATGTCTTGCATCTGATTATATGTACGTGTATAATCTGTCACATTTAATCCGACTATAATAGATTACTGCCTCCTATAAGGATATTGAAGATAAAACGTAATAATCATATATATTCTGGCACTACATTAACCAGATTACCTAAATAAATACTTTTACGGTTTTAACGAAGGACGCTGAACGTCCACGGAAGATGCTGCTGTGGAATTTCCACAGGTCTCACTAGTTATTATTATTATTGTTATTATTATTATTATTATTATTATTATTATTATTATTGATAGTATATTACTTTTAATTAAAATAAAAAGAATAAAATCTCTACAATTTTTATAGTTTGTATTAAGGTACGCGTTTCCTGCTTAGCAAATCTTTTAATATGATTGGACGTTGTAGTTGTCATCGCAAATCGATAGATTAGCGAATATTTCTACAGAGTCAGGCCATTGATTGCTCCCATTGGAACATTGTCTCTTTGCTTCCCGTCACGTGACTAAACAAATTAAATTTGGCGGGGAATATGCAATAAAACGTGACTTACAGGCTAAAATTCTGGAATTTCAGAGAAAGTGAAGGGATCTATAATTTCCACCCCAATAGTAAAAAAAAAAAAAAAAAAACTGCATGCCGATATTAAAACTGCCATTGCTCTTACATGACGGTTTAATATGTATGCATGGATATTGCTAGCACGTAGACTTAATATTAGAATTTGTTATTTTAAGAGAAAACTAGGGATTTTTTTTTTTTTAAATTACATCTATGAACGATGTGGATGTCTTTATTAAATTTTAAAAAAATAATTTTCTGAGTTTTCTCTTGATAAGAAACCGGGTTGATTGGTTGAAACTCGAGTTTGAAATTGCAGTTTCATTGTGGAACATGCGGATTGAATGGCCTCAGACTTATTTGAGATGCGTCTGATCATCTTTAAAAGAGACTCGGCTGCCTTGCGTATTCACCGATTCAAACGACTTCCGGTTTTGAAACTAGTCAGAAGTAAATGGTGTTGCCTAATCTGAAGAGCGCGACGAAATTGTAGGTTAACACGTAAGACTTTTATTCTCTTATTTCTTTGACTTGTTTGTTCTACGAAGGCTTAAGTGTCCACTACTATTTCACTTGTTACTGAGGCATATGAAAAAATGCTAATACCTTTCGTAGAGTTATTTCTGCACATGACTCCACGGATTGCGGGTGCAAATAACCACTTCTTTCATGGTAATGCATGTATAACAGAGCATGACGCTTGTATGCCAATGCTGAGCCTTGTGTGAAAGTACTGTAAAAAGAATGCGTGTACAGATCAAGGGTGACGTTTGAGAGGACAGAGGTCAGAAGGAAGCACGATCATGTTTTATTCGGGAAAAGTATCCGGAATTAAATGTCGTTATTACAAAAAAAAAAAAAAGCAATCTAGTTATTACTTGTCCTATGTTCCTTGCGACGTACTCTGCTACAACGTGTTGGGTCCTGAAATGTCTACATGTTAACGCGCGTGTAACATTACACATGATTGCTCCCATTGATGCCATCTTACAGTACCCCCCTCCTCGTTATGTTGTAAATAAATGACTTATGTTCAACTAATTGTATACGGTTAAGCATTAAATGACCCGGTTGATATGCCACCAAACAAACACAATGAAAACGCCCCCTCTTACATTAATGATGCTTTTAGAAAACAGACGCAAAGGCATGATCGATGATTTTCGCAGATCTTTAAACTCACCAGACGTGAAAGACTGTTATCTCAATATTTCCATTGTAGATTCAAACTATCTTTTTATTTCAACGTTCAATGTATTTAGTTTCAAAATAAACAACCTCTATTTTCCACCTCTTTATATCATCGATTTTATTGTTCCTCTCTCATTTTCCCCTCTCATTGTATCTCTCATTCTCATTCCTTCCTTCCTCCCTTCCTTGTGTTTCTCATTCCTTATATCGTTTTTCTCTTTCCCTTACTTCTGCTTCGTCGTCTTCATCTTTTATTATTTTCTTCTTTTCCTTTTTTCTTCACTTGTTTATATTGTCTTTCTCTCTCTCCTTCTCTCTGATCTTTTTCGTTCTCCCTCTCTCCCCCCCCCCGCTTTTTCGTACTCCCTCTCCCCCTTTTTCGTACTCCCTCTCCCCCCTTTTTCGTTCTCCCTCTCTTTCTCCTTTTTCGTTTTCCCCCTCTTTCTCTCCTTTTTTGTCTTCCCCCTCTTTCTCTCCTTTTTTGTCTTCCCCCTCTTTCTCTCCTTTTTTGTCTTACCCTCTTTCTCTCCTTTTTTGTCTTCCCCTCTTTCTCTCCTTTTTTGTCTTCCCCCTCTTTCTCTCCTTTTTGTCTTCCCCCTCTTTCTCTCCTTTTTCGTCTTCCCTCTCTTTCTCTCCTTTTTCGTCTTCCCCCTCTTTCTCTCCTTTATCGTCTTCCCCCTCTTTCTCTCCTTTATCGTCTTCCCCCTCTTTCTCTCCTTTATCGTCTTCCCCCTCTTTCTCTCCTTTATCGTCTTCCCCCTCTTTCTCTCCTTTATCGTCTTCCCCCTCTTTCTCTCCTTTATCGTCTTCCCCCTCTTTCTCTCCTTTATCGTCTTCCCCCTCTTTCTCTCCTTTATCGTCTTCCCCCTCTTTCTCTCCTTTATCGTCTTCCCCCTCTTTCTCTCCTTTATCGTCTTCCCCCTCTTTCTCTCCTTTATCGTCTTCCCCCTCTTTCTCTCCTTTATCGTCTTCCCCCTCTTTCTCTCCTTTATCGTCTTCCCCCTCTTTCTCTCCTTTATCGTCTTCCCCCTCTTTCTCTCCTTTATCGTCTTCCCCCTCTTTCTCTCCTTTATCGTCTTCCCCCTCTTTCTCTCCTTTATCGTCTTCCCCTCTTTCTCTCCTTTATCGTCTTCCCCCTCTTTCTCTCCTTTATCGTCTTCCCCCTCTTTCTCTCCTTTATCGTCTTCCCCCTCTTTCTCTCCTTTATCGTCTTCCCCCTCTTTCTCTCCTTCATCGTCTTCCCCCTCTTTCTCTCCTTCATCGTCTTCCCCCTCTTTCTCTCCTTCATCGTCTTCCCCCTCTTTCTCTCCTTCATCGTCTTCCCCCTCTTTCTCTCCTTCATCGTCTTCCCCCTCTTTCTCTCCTTCATCGTCTTCCCCCTCTTTCTCTCCTTCATCGTCTTCCCCCTCTTTCTCTCCTTCATCGTCTTCCCCCTCTTTCTCTCCTTCATCGTCTTCCCCCTCTTTCTCTCCTTCATCGTCTTCCCCCTCTTTCTCTCCTTCATCGTCTTCCCCCTCTTTCTCTCCTTTATCGTCTTCCCCCTCTTTCTCTCCTTTATCGTCTTCCCCCTCTTTCTCTCCTTTATCGTCTTCCCCCTCTTTCTCTCCTTTATCGTCTTCCCCCTCTTTCTCTCCTTTATCGTCTTCCCCCTCTTTCTCTCCTTTATCGTCTTCCCCCTCTTTCTCTCCTTTATCGTCTTCCCCCTCTTTCTCTCCTTTATCGTCTTCCCCCTCTTTCTCTCCTTTATCGTCTTCCCCCTCTTTCTCTCCTTTATCGTCTTCCCCCTCTTTCTCTCCTTTATCGTCTTCCCCCTCTTTCTCTCCTTCATCGTCTTCCCCCTCTTTCTCTCCTTCATCGTCTTCCCCCTCTTTCTCTCCTTCATCGTCTTCCCCCTCTTTCTCTCCTTCATCGTCTTCCCCCTCTTTCTCTCCTTCATCGTCTTCCCCCTCTTTCTCTCCTTCATCGTCTTCCCCCTCTTTCTCTCCTTCATCGTCTTCCCCCTCTTTCTCTCCTTCATCGTCTTCCCCCTCTTTCTCTCCTTCATCGTCTTCCCCCTCTTTCTCTCCTTCATCGTCTTCCCCCTCTTTCTCTCCTTCATCGTCTTCCCCCTCTTTCTCTCCTTCATCGTCTTCCCCCTCTTTCTCTCCTTCATCGTCTTCCCCCTCTTTCTCTCCTTCATCGTCTTCCCCCTCTTTCTCTCCTTCATCGTCTTCCCCCTCTTTCTCTCCTTCATCGTCTTCCCCCTCTTTCTCTCCTTCATCGTCTTCCCCCTCTTTCTCTCCTTTATCGTCTTCCCCCTCTTTCTCTCCTTTATCGTCTTCCCCCTCTTTCTCTCCTTTATCGTCTTCCCCCTCTTTCTCTCCTTTATCGTCTTCCCCCTCTTTCTCTCCTTTATCGTCTTCCCCCTCTTTCTCTCCTTTATCGTCTTCCCCCTCTTTCTCTCCTTTATCGTCTTCCCCCTCTTTCTCTCCTTTATCGTCTTCCCCCTCTTTCTCTCCTTTATCGTCTTCCCCCTCTTTCTCTCCTTTATCGTCTTCCCCCTCTTTCTCTCCTTTATCGTCTTCCCCCTCTTTCTCTCCTTTATCGTCTTCCCCCTCTTTCTCTCCTTTATCGTCTTCCCCCTCTTTCTCTCCTTTATCGTCTTCCCCCTCTTTCTCTCCTTTATCGTCTTCCCCCTCTTTCTCTCCTTTATCGTCTTCCCCCTCTTTCTCTCCTTTATCGTCTTCCCCCTCTTTCTCTCCTTTATCGTCTTCCCCCTCTTTATCTCCTTTATCGTCTTCCCCCTCTTTATCTCCTTTATCGTCTTCCCCCTCTTCCTCTCCTTTATCGTCTTCCCCCTCTTCCTCTCCTTTATCGTCTTCCCCCTCTTCCTCTCCTTTATCGTCTTCCCCCTCTTTCTCTCCTTTATCGTCTTCCCCCTCTTCCTCTCCTTTATCGTCTTCCCCCTCTTTCTCTCCTTTATCGTCTTCCCCCTCTTTCTCTCCTTTATCGTCTTCCCCCTCTTTCTCTCCTTTTTCGTCTTCCCCCTCTTTCTCTCCTTTTTCGTCTTCCCCCTCTTTCTCTCCTTTTTCGTCTTCCCCCTCTTTCTCTCCTTTTTTGTCTTCCCCCTCTTTCTCTCCTTTTTTGTCTTCCCCCTCTTTCTCTCCTTTATCGTCTTCCCCCTCTTTCTCTCCTTTATCGTCTTCCCCCTCTTTCTCTCCTTTATCGTCTTCCCCCTCTTTCTCTCCTTTATCGTCTTCCCCCTCTTTCTCTCCTTTATCGTCTTCCCCCTCTTTCTCTCCTTTATCGTCTTCCCCCTCTTTCTCTCCTTTATCGTCTTCTCCCTCTTTCTCTCCTTTATCGTCTTCTCCCTCTTTCTCTCCTTTATCGTCTTCTCCCTCTTTCTCTCCTTTATCGTCTTCCCCCTCTTTCTCTCCTTTATCGTCTTCCCCCTCTTTCTCTCCTTTATCGTCTTCCCCCTCTTTCTCTCCTTTATCGTCTTCCCCCTCTTTCTCTCCTTTATCGTCTTCCCCCTCTTTCTCTCCTTTATCGTCTTCCCCCTCTTTCTCTCCTTTATCGTCTTCCCCCTCTTTCTCTCCTTTATCGTCTTCCCCCTCTTTCTCTCCTTTTTCGTCTTCCCCCTCTTTCTCTCCTTTATCGTCTTCCCCCTCTTTCTCTCCTTTATCGTCTTCCCCCTCTTTCTCTCCTTTATCGTCTTCCCCCTCTTTCTCTCCTTTTTCGTCTTCCCCCTCTTTCTCTCCTTTTTTGTCTTCCCCCTCTTTCTCTCCTTTTTTGTCTTCCCCCTCTTTCTCTCCTTTTTTGTCTTCCCCCTCTTTCTCTCCTTTTTCGTCTTCCCCCTCTTTCTCTCTTTTTTCGTCTTCCCCCTCTTTCTCTCCTTTTTCGTCTTCCCCCTCTTTCTCTCCTTTTTCGTCTTCCCCCTCTTTCTCTCCTTTTTCGTCTTCCCCCTCTTTCTCTCCTTTATCGTCTTCCCCCTCTTTCTCTCCTTTATCGTCTTCCCCCTCTTTCTCTCCTTTATCGTCTTCCCCCTCTTTCTCTCCTTTATCGTCTTCCCCCTCTTTCTCTCCTTTATCGTCTTCCCCCTCTTTCTCTCCTTTATCGTCTTCCCCCTCTTTCTCTCCTTTATCGTCTTCCCCCTCTTTCTCTCCTTTATCGTCTTCCCCCTCTTTCTCTCCTTTATCGTCTTCCCCCTCTTTCTCTCCTTTATCGTCTTCCCCCTCTTTCTCTCCTTTATCGTCTTCCCCCTCTTTCTCTCCTTTATCGTCTTCCCCCTCTTTCTCTCCTTTATCGTCTTCCCCCTCTTTCTCTCCTTTATCGTCTTCCCCCTCTTTCTCTCCTTTATCGTCTTTCCCCTCTTTCTCTCCTTTATCGTCTTCCCCCTCTTTCTCTCCTTTATCGTCTTCCCCCTCTTTCTCTCCTTTATCGTCTTCCCCCTCTTTCTCTCCTTTATCGTCTTCCCCCTCTTTCTCTCCTTTATCGTCTTCCCCCTCTTTCTCTCCTTTATCGTCTTCCCCCTCTTTCTCTCCTTTATCGTCTTCCCCCTCTTTCTCTCCTTTATCGTCTTCCCCCTCTTTCTCTCCTTTATCGTCTTCCCCCTCTTTCTCTCCTTTATCGTCTTCCCCCTCTTTCTCTCCTTTATCGTCTTCCCCCTCTTTCTCTCCTTTATCGTCTTCCCCCTCTTTCTCTCCTTTATCGTCTTCCCCCTCTTTCTCTCCTTTATCGTCTTCCCCCTCTTTCTCTCCTTTATCGTCTTCCCCCTCTTTCTCTCCTTTATCGTCTTCCCCCTCATTCTCTCCTTTATCGTCTTCCCCCTCTTTCTCTCCTTTATCGTCTTCCCCCTCTTTCTCTCCTTTATCGTCTTCCCCCTCTTTGTCTCCTTTATCGTCTTCCCCCTCTTTGTCTCCTTTATCGTCTTCCCCCTCTTTGTCTCCTTTATCGTCTTCCCCCTCTTTGTCTCCTTTATCGTCTTCCCCCTCTTTGTCTCCTTTATCGTCTTCCCCTCTTTGTCTCCTTTATCGTCTTCCCCCTCTTTGTCTCCTTTATCGTCTTCCCCCTCTTTCTCTCCTTTATCGTCTTCCCCCTCTTTCTCTCCTTTATCGTCTTCCCCCTCTTTCTCTCCTTTATCGTCTTCCCCCTCTTTCTCCCCTCTTTCGTCTTCCCCCTCTTTCTCCCCTCTTTCGTCTTTCCCCCTCTTTCTCCCCTCTTTCTCTCCTCTTTCGTCTTCTCTCCTCTTTCTCTCGTTCCTTGTATTTCTTTTTTTTTATCTTTTCCCCTTTCCCCTTCTCTTCCTTCTTCTTTACCTTCATTTTCTTCAGTGTTTCTCCCTTTTCTTTTTCCTTTTTCTGCTTCCCTTCATTCTCCTTCCCTTCATTCTCCCCCTCCTTCCTTAGCCTTCTCTTTCTTTTCCTTTTTCTTTTCCTCTTCCTTCTCCGTCTTGTCTCCTTTTTCTCCTTCCCCTCCTTTCCTTTTTCTTCTGGTCTTGTTTATACTTACTGACAAAGGTTTTTGCATTTATTTGATCATTGGTTTCTTTTTAAAACCTGAATCACATCGTTCAGAGAAAATGGAGACCATTGTATTTTTTTTCTCACTCTTCAATCATGCGACTTATTTTTCTTTACAAATACAAACAGCAAAAAGGAACCATTTTGGGCTCAGGTTTTGTGCTGTTTGTGAGATAAGTTTGGGTTTCTAATTTGGCGAACGTGCAATGTTGTTCAATTCCCCAGTTGATGTTTACTGTCTTCTACAAATGCTTTTTGTTTGCCTTTTGTTTTCTTGTTTTATTGTTGGAATCCTTTTAGATGAGAAATTTGTACATTTATTTATTTGCGGGCTATTATCCTCAGTTGTTGTTTCACGACGTTTCTATATCAGCATTACTATACCATCGCGATTAACCACCTGAAGAAGGCCAGAGGAATAGTTGCCCGAAACCTCGTGAAACAACAACTATTAAGATGAAGATAACAGTCCGCAAACAAATAAATATTTTTTGTTTGTTTTTGGGTTTCTTTTTCTTTTCGATTTCACTTTCGTTCCTTCTCTGCATTTGTTTGGAGTTTACTTTTTTTTTTATTTATTACTATTTAATTTTATTTATTTTATTTATTACTATTTAATTTTATTTATTTTATTTACTCCTTAAAATTTGATTCATTTAATAGATGAAAAAATGACTTGAGCCTGCTCTCGGCCTGCCAAGTCAGAACAACATCGAATGAAAGTGTCCAATGTTCTGAATATAAATTTTCTAAATCTTGTCCTTGAAAAAAAACTTTCTTGAATTTTAAAATTTGAATCTAACTAGCCTGGGTGTCCGGCGTTACCCAGGTGTTTGGAGGTGTGTATTGAGCTCCCCCCACCCCCACCCCACCCAAATAGTGGTAGTAGGCAGGCAGGCTCGAACCCGTACCGCGAAGGAGGAAAAGAACGTGAAAAAAAAATCTGAGGTCTTTGCTGTTGTGTCCATCGCTAAACCGGAAGTGACGTAGGTTTAAATTAAGACCAGACAATCGAAAAGAGGGGATGACTTTCGAAAAAAGCGACTCCTCCCCGTAGAAAAGTGCTCAGTTGAGGGTGAAGGAATTAATGTTTTTGGCCAATTTTTCAATTTTTGTCGTCCGAAGGGTCGAGCTTTAAAACGATACCGACCTCGTGAAAATCCGTCGCCTCTGTCGAAAACTTTAGGCATACATACATACATACATACATACATACATACATTTAAATAGACAGGTAAGATTTATACTATAGATTATGTTTTTTCTAATATTGAATTGTTTCTATTAAATTTACTCTGTTCAGTTGAATATTGTCAAAATTCACAAACAATTAATAGATGTTAACTATTCTTTTTTATGATATCGAAAATGTTTTGATTATTTAATGATATATAAGTTGATTGATTGTTAAATGAATCATGAAACTGCTTCACAGTGAATCATTACTGATTTGTTGGTTTTATTTATGTTTCAAGTTTCTTTTTGCATCATAACATTTATGCCAGTAACCCATCGTTTCCTCCGGTAAAAACAAGAAGACACCTACTTTAAAAGCTGTATGCTATGTTATTAAATAACATGTTACTAGTAGAAGCTTTCGACTTTTGCTAACCTTTTTGACTAGAAGCAAAAATATAGTATCTGTTCTGAGACCATACTTCATCTTTTCTGTTCTCGGTTAGCGAAGGAGTAATCCTTCTAAGCTGAGGCTATTTTGTTTTTATCCTAATCTAATGTGTCTTTTTCGGGGAGCTGGATGTTCCCCACATAAATGGGGAGGCTAGTAAATATGAATGTAACCTCATAAAAATAATGTGATTGTTACCATTGGTATTTGAAATTTGATAGAAATAGTTTTGAGGGGAAAAGAAATCGATATGGATTTCTTAATTCCTGTGCATGCATTTTTGTCAGTATAGTGTAGTTTGATGCATATTTGATTCTTTTAATTATTCACTTGCTTTTTCTTTGTGTTTTCCGTCCACAAAAGTAACTTAATTAAACTTAATTAAGTTATATATATAATATATATATATATATGAAATCGATTCATATTTCTCGCTCGTACTCTTTGTTTGAAAGCTGTCAGAAAGATAAAGCTTTTATTAAAATGAGTATAATTTTTAATTAACCTTTTCATCTTTTCGTTTTGCCGTTCATAATTTCTCTTTGTAAAAACCTCTGACAAACATTTCCCATGGAAAGAAAGAAGCATGTTTTGTTTGTTTATTAATTTTCTTCTTTTTTGATAATAAGTAGATTGAACATTTCCGAGATTTTAACAATACTATTTCCGTCGTTGGTTTATGGGAAAAGGATAAGAATAAAAATAAAAAACAAAAAAAACGGCGGAATCTAAATATGTTGAATCCTCCAACTCAATAAGGATGCGAGTGGCATCAAGTTTATGAATCACAAAAGACCCCTTTTTTATTATTGTTGTTGTTTATTCTTTGACGGAGTGTATAAATTGATTGCTGAAAGCAAATTTGAATTGAAATATAATTTGATGAAATAATATTTGAATGGAATTGAAGTCGGATGCTTTTCTGATTAAAGATGGATGTATTCCATTTATCTGCAGAAAATGAAATTTTGGTAATGCTTTATATATATATATATATAGAGAGAGAGAGAGAGAGAGATGTTTTCACTTCACTGTGTTGCTTGGCCAATCCTGCTTCAGTTTGAAATAGCAGATTGATTTATAACCACAGATTGAATGAATGCATCTTATATCTTATTTTAGACTAGTAAAGCTATTTGGTGTTGCCCTGGTGCACAGATAACAAGATTATAAAAAGAAAAAGAGTGTAAAATCTTTTTTTTTTTTTTTTTTTTTTTCACGTTTCTTTGTTCATTCTTTGCAAACTGTTATTCTCATCTTCATAGTTATAGTTTTACAACGTTTCAGCCAACTCATCCTCTGAACTTCTTCAGGTGATTAGCCGTGATGAGATAAGAATGCTGAGTCTTGTAACTGTATCCCCAGCAATTACTGCCTTCCATAGTTGTCTCACCAGGTTCTGGTCAACCTGGAAATGTAGAGACTGAACGGCTCTATTCACTATGCCATGGGCCCTGAAGATACAGCTATAAGACTCAGCATTCCTATCTCGTTGTGGTTAATTACCTGAATGTTAAAGGATGAGTAGGCCGAAACATGGTGTAACAACAACTATTAAGATGAGGATAACCGTCCATGAATGAATGAATACGCAAATTCTAAATCCTCATCTCAAAGCATTCCAAAAGCAAAACATAATTTTCTATTTCTGTAAATATTTTTAGTTATGTTTTTTAACATGTCTTTATTTTTTTTTCTTTTGTTTATTTCTTTTTTTACCCCAAGCAAAACATTGTTATTTGAACGCAAAGGGTTAGTATTCGGGATCGTTTCTAACAGGGGACTGTTTGGAGTTAAACGGCAAGATGTTTGTTTGTCTCACATTTAAACTTGTGGTGTTTAGTACAGTCAGGGAAACAGTGACGGAATTCCAATGTCTAGCAGTTCGAGTAAAAACCTTTCCAGCATCTGGGGACTACAACAGTGAAGGGATGGAATTTTGCTGTTTGTCAGGTTAGACAGGAGTATGCATATCAAGGAGCACAAGTGCTTGGAGTTCATCAGAGCACATTCTATTAAAATACTTCTCTCTTCTCTATCCTATCTCTCTCTGCTCTTCTTTCTCCCTTTCTCTCTCCCCTCTCTCTCTTACCCTCTCTCCTTATGTATCCTTATGTAGTTGTTGCAATCAGTCCAACAGAAGCTTTGTCGCTGTTGGGGTGGGTGCTGAGATATGGTTCTATTCGGTTGGAGGAGATCCACCCTCCGAGATTAGGTAGGAGTAGGTGTTTGTACCATTCAGGGACACGTCGTTGACAATCAGTCAAGCTGCAAACTTGTTGCCTGTTAGGTTCGGGTATGATTTTATTTAGTTCTAGAAAGTCCCCCCACCCCCGCCCCATGTTTTTTATCTTCCCTCTAAGCAGAAATTTCTAGCTTATCTCTTGCTAGGAATGCTGACAGGGCTAGTCAGGGATTTCTGTAGAGCGGAATGCCTTTCACATAGCGCACTGGCTTTTTAAAACCTAAACTTGTTTTTAACCTCCTACGCAAACTATGTAAACTTGAAACTAATAAAGTAGAACGATCACACGATTACATATGCACGATGAATGCCTCTCCTGTTTTTTTTTGTTTTCTCCTTTGTCTTTTAATGGTCGACATTTCATTCATTGTCACACACAATTGAATATGTACATTAACAAATGCAGGCAAGTGAGTTGTGCTGCAAGTGGGATTTTCTTACACGATCCTCGTCCAACTTGTGTAAATAAATTCTTTTTTTTTATGCCAAATACAAAACTACATGCCGTTTCGCATCTGCCCCACCCATGTAAAACAGACGTTAAAAGCGAATGTGATGATGAATTCAAATTTTAGAAGAAATCGTTTTTTCACAAGTCACCAGTTAAAAAGGCCATGGATGACTCGAGGATAAAGGTTACTGAGACTGAAATGATTGTCAGTTGAATTATGAGGAAAACTATGCGAGCACTGACATTTGATGAACGCTGTTAAGTTATTACTTATGAGTCGGTTTTAGGAAAGTATTTGTTAACATTAGACTTGAATATGACCAAGTTATAATCTGCATGGAAGCAGTCCGGTGGTAATGCGTTCCACAAACGATAAGTCCTTGCAAAAAAAAGGATGTTTTGTAAGTGTTCTTAATAGTCGTCTAGTAAAATGAATGATTTCTTTCATGGTCATGCATAATTTGAAAGTCATTGTTAGGATGAGAACTGTAGTCCGAACAATCTAAATAATGCATATTATTAATTCTCATCTAAAAAATGTGGAAATAATTTTTAAGCATTTAAACTGTCGAATACTCATATATGATTCAATCTTTTTGAAGCTGTTTACGTCATATATATATATAATCTTTAAAAAGATATTTAGTTTGAAATTCGTTTTTTTAATTTTTTTTTAATAAAGATACGAAAATAGGTAGATATATAAATCTTTTTAAAAAAATACTTTGCAAAGATGCGATAGAGGTAAAGTGATCTGTTTCTTTTCCTTAATGTTTTCTTGTTAAAGTGTTTATATTTAATAAGTCTGAAGAAAGGCTGTTCTTGTGAAAATTTTCAAACGACATTGTGTCTTGAAACAATTGTAACTAACAATGAAGTACACTTTTTGTTGCTACGAGGGGCGTGCAATAAGTAATGCTCCTGACCCACTTTCACTTGTCTGATCTAGCTGAAATTTTGCATGTGCAATGATTTATGTCTCTACGTGTTATGTGGCAAATTACAGCTCTGAACTAATTGTGTTTTCTGTTTTACAGGTGTTTGAACTGAGTCAGGTGTGAAATGGAGCCTGTTGAATGTCGAGCAGTGATCCGGTTTTTGTATTTGAAAGGACACACACCACAGGAGACTTTTGATGAAATGAAAGAAACTTATGGTGATAATGCCCCATCATATGACCTTGTAAAACGCTGGCATCGTGAATTCAAACATGGCCGGAAGTCTGTGGAAACAGCTCCCAGACCTGGTCGCCTCCTTCTGCCATTGATGAGGCATCTGTCTGTCAAGTTGAGGCTGCCATTTTGGAAGATCGGCGCATTACTATTCGCCAAATAGTTCAAGATGTCAAAATTAGTACATGGTCTGTGGAAATTATCATTCATGACCATTTGCATATGTATAAGGTGTCTGCCAGATGGATTCCCAGGTTGCTCACATCATTCGATAAACGAGAATGCGTCGAGTGCTCGAGAATGAATTTGGAGATATGCCAAGAAGACGAGTAAAAGTTTTTCAAAAGACTGATTACACAGGATGAAACCTGGCTCCATCACTATGATCCAGAGACTAAATCCCAGTCAATGCAGTGGAAGCACTTGGACTCACCACCTCCAAAGAAAGCAAGGGTGCAGCCCTCCGCTGGCAAGGTCATGCTCACAGTCTTCTGGGACCAGGACGGAGTAGTGATGACAGATTTCCTGGCAAAGGGTACCACAATTACAGGAGCCTATTATGCTTCACTTTTGAGGAAATTAAGGGAAGCTATAAAAATCAAGAGGCGGAGCAAGATCAGCAAAGGTACCCTCCTCCTGCAGGACAATGCTCCGGTTCACAACTCGCATGTCGCCAGATCAGAAGCACGGGTGTGTGGTTATGAAATTCTTCCCCATCCTCCCTACTCTCCTGACCTTGCACCCTCTGACTTTCACCTCTTCCCAGCCATGAAGTTGTTTTTGAAAGGAAAACGTTTCCCAGATGATGCAGACTTGATTACTGAAATCACGTCATGGTTGGAGGACCAACCTGTGGTGTTCTACAAAAACGGTCTCCAGAGCTGCATCAAACGATGGGAGAAATGCATAACTCTGTGTGGTTCCTATGTAGAGAAAGACTAATAACTGTGCCAAGTTTCGTTGCTCTATTGCTATGAGAAGTGGGTCAGGCACATTACTTATTGCACGCCCCTCGTACCAACCCATTTTTTGAAGTCTTGGTTATTGTTAAAACATATATATATATATATACATATATATATATATATATTATATATAATAAAATAACTAACAACATTTAAGTAAAGAAGATTTTATTAAAAAAGAATCAAGTAAAACGAATCCTGGCCAATCCACAGACGAATATATATATATATATATATATATATATATATATATATATATATACACTAGCAAAAATACCCGTCGTTGACTGGGTTCAAAAACAGCCTACAGAAAATGGACTGATTTATGAAAGTATGATAGGTTATGAAAAGGAAAGGTTGTAATGAGATAGCTTCGAATTTGGGGGCATCAAAACCAAAGCAAAATATGATGAAAGTAAAAATAAAATAGATAAACCCCATAATTTATTGTACCATACCTGTTCACACTGAAACACTTATCACAATATTCTGTGGATCTATATTAAAAAACCTTGTTAAACTTTGTGACATATTTCCATTCTATGGAGGTTAGGTGCGAACGAACACCCCATAATTTTATTATATCATATTTCTTCAAACTGAAACATAATTATCAAAGTATAATTTCGCGGATAGATATGAAAAGTTTTTATTAAAGTTGGTGCCTATTTCCATTCTATGGAGGCCAGGTGTCAATGCAGACCCCACAATTTTATTATACTATCCCTATTTAAGTTAAAACATACTTATCTAAGTATTCTTATGCACATCTATATCAAAAACACTTGTAAACGTTTTTTTTTTTTTTTAAATTTTTTATTTGCATACTTTGTGGACCAGGCGCGAATGCAGACCCCACAATTTTAATGAACCACTGTTCTGCCAGATCAAACATATCCATTCCTATGTCTCGATACATCTATCATTATATGTAATCAGTTTTTTAAAATAGTCAACAATATAGGAACCTATTCGTGACCAGACACGCACACACATATTCAGCTTTATATATATATATATATATATATATATATATATATATATGTGTGTGTGTGTGTGTGATTATAAAATAATGTCAAGGAAGACACTTTGAGTCATAATGTATTTATATATATATTAATCTTCAAATATATTACATGCTGACTATTTCATGTTTTTTTTTGGGGGGGGGGGTTAAGGGTGGCTCCCACCCTTGAGATATTCTATTATAATTATAATTCGAATGGATGTCACTTTAAGATCTCATAATGTATCTGAAGATACATTATTACAAATGCTTTCCTACTCCATACATGTTTTTTTGTTTTGTTTTTTGTTTGTTGTTTTTTTTTATTTCCTTAAGCAATTGTAACAATTCTTCAAATAAATATCGTTAACGATCTTTAATATTTTAGATACTCAAGAATTGTAAATGTCAACTGAATTAAAGGAATAAAGTGTAAGATGGTCAGCATCATGAACTTTGGAATATAGACTTTTTTCATTCATTCACTATATTGCTCTGTAATTACGTTGAGCTTCTTAAATAACGGTTGGTATATATATATTATAAGGAAATAAAGTATATTTCCACAGAAATATATATATATATATATTAAAGGAACGAGGTAATAAGTTCTTAATCGAATATTTATTCCCCATGTCATAGAAAAAACTCTGGACAATTATATTTCTACTGTACACTCTTTTACTCTTATCCTCGAGTGACCTCTTGGCCTTGATAATTTAAATCCTATTTCCATAAGTCCCTTATGTTTACTCTCTTTCTCTCTCTCGTGTGTGTAATAACATGCCCTCCCGACTCTTAAATGTGATATTTGCAATAGACATTTGGCTGAATCACTTTCAGAATGGCATGTGTGTTGTGTTATTGTAGTGGAATTGAAGACAAAAAAATGTCCCAGACATTTTCCTATCCAGCCTTAAGACGTGGCAAGGATAATGACTGAGGTAATTTTATTTTTGTTTTTACAAAGAAGACCACCAAAGAAGGTTTCTCACTAAGCAACAGAACGTCTTTGAACAGTTCTGTTCAGAGTTAACCCTGACCCGTAATTCCACCCCCACCCCTCGCACTGTCTAGAAAGTATTCGAAACTAAGTTTTCATTTTATTTAACTGCAAACGTTTCTTCTGTGCACATGAACGATTTGTTGGTTACTTTATGGTTTCCAATCAATTATTTGATGACAAATGTCCGGTCCTGATACTATCTGCCGAAACGATGTCAATATGGATGACGACACAAACGGTTTTCGGCATTTCTACAGAATGGGTTGTGTGTTTTCAAATCATTAACCTTTCACAACTTGCTGCATTCTGTTGCTTCACTCTTTTGTGTCAGGATTTTCAATTTAGTATCCGTGCCAAGCAAAAAGATCGGTAGGCACTGTTGGCACATTAAGCAGGACTGATAGAGATTCTTCCTCGTGTGTTTACCAAAGATGAAAGAATTCAAATAACCTTTAGTCCAGCATCATCTTTTCTGCAAAGGAAGAAGAATGGAAGACTCATCCATTCAATTCGCATGTTTAGCAAGGAAACTGATCAGGCGGACAGAGCCTCTTATGTCGATGGCTGGACGAATTTGACAATGAGATGATAGAGTTCCGCAAGAAATCACTGTCGGCTGACAAAGAATGGTGGTTGCTTTGCAGAAATTCCCGTCTATTCTTATTTATTTGTCTCACCTCGAGGGCAAAATTAAACAAAAGATCGATGCTTAAAGCAGGAAAAATCCGACCACCTCCTCTCTCATGAAGATAAAAAAGGGGGGGGCAGTCTGGATTTAAATAAATTAAAGAAAAAAAAATTTGCCTAATTCTTTTAGTATTTCCCCTTCTCTGAATGAGGACAGAACAGATACTATACTTTGATTCTAGCTCAGAGCCAGTTAAAAAATCATTTTAACATAAGAAAATTGAGACTTTAATAAATTCTGATTAACTGAAATGCTTGTAACACAAAAAATATGTACTTTTACTTTTTTTTTTTATTCGTGAATTTATTTTAGTTCTGTATGTTTTTTATAAATAATTTTATCAAGAATTCTTCATAGGTTTCGGTTTCAATTATAGCTGAAAGAACTGAAGTTATATATATATATATATATATATATATATATATATATATATATTCATATATATATGTGTATATATATATATATATATATATATATATATATATATATTCGTAAGTTTGGGATTCAGTTTCGATTTAAACTGATGAACCAAAGTCATACAGATAAATTTTTTATTTTTGAAATCGCAACTTTATAATAGATAAAAATCGATAGAATATTAACTCTATAATAATATATACGAAATCTACAAAAATTAAAATATATTTAAGCGTATTTCATGACCTGGCTACGCCGGGCGTCCCTGCTAGCTTAGATAAATACTTTTGAAGTTTTAGCAAAAGAGCTACAATAATATCAGAGCGTTTCCATTTACGCTGAATATGTATAAATTGCCAACATCAATGTATTACATATGAATCAGTCCCCTGTGGAATTTCCAGGGGTCCCGCTAGTCATTATTATGTATATTGCAAAAATTTGACATCAACAAAGTATTTCTGAAACTAGTGTAGTCACTTTATCAGCACATACAAAAAGAAATCATTTCGCTATTAATCCAGTTAGGCGGAAGACTGACTGAAAAACCTAAAATAAACCAACATTGGTGTAAATAGGTGATAGATTGCAACAAATAAATATTGTGTACGTTTCATTTTTGTTGTATCATCGAACGGAAAGCAATACACAGTTATAAAATACAGAATAGATTTATTTCGTCAGGTACAATAATAGAAGTCCGTGTCGGGTAGCAACAACTGGTAAGTTAACAAGTAAACCGCTAAGTGCTTGTATTCCAGTTTGCAGCTTCAGTTGACGCCAACCAGTTTCATTCTCGTTAAATATACATGAATTGTTGTCACATGTTCGAACTATGTCACAAAATCTTTCAAATTCAAATACTTGAGTAATTCATGATATTGGGTAAATTGCTATAGATATAGAATCCTTGCAATATTGAAATGAACGCGCGCGCGCACACACACACATCTGTGCATACACATACACACAGACATAAATTAACGATCTCTACAGATGAGCAAAGTAATTAAAACGCTTCAAGCTATTTGGGTGATGGTCTTCGGCTCCATCTTTATTTTCCCATCGTCATGATTTTATTGCTAAACCGATTTGCATAATGAGAATGGCCAGAAAATACTTTTGATCTTACGAAAATCTATGAAGCAAAAAAAAAAAAAAGGAATTAATTACAAATAAATCTATAATTCCTTTTTATTTATTTGTTGGATGTTTTGCATAATCTTTTTTGAGGAAACAATTTCTAACAAAATGGCATCGTGACAGCAAATAGAACAATATTTGAAAATGAAAACTCCACTTTTTATTATAATAGACAAAATATTTAATGGTTTTTTTTTCACTTTTCATCGTTTTCAATAAAAAAAAAAGTACTGTATTTTTCTTATGGATTTATGAGTCTCTGATGAGTTGGTTGGTCAATTTATACCATTCAACGAAACACGAGTAAGACGTACCATACACCCAATAAAATGAGTGTTATTTAAATATACTTGTATTATAATTGTTTACAAATGATATATACATACATACTAGTAGGGTGCTCGGCATTGCCTGTAGCAAAATATGCTTAAATATGATAATTTGATTAATGCGGTTTTGTATTTATTATATTATATTGGACCCAATATATAGCAATGATTTAAAAAGTTAAAAAAAAAAAAATGACTTGTGCACCACCACCGAGAATCGAAACCAGAACGTGTAGCTTAGGATTTTATTTATCCTCTGCCATTAATGGCTGAGCTAGGAAGACATGTTTGCTGTGAGGCTAACAATTAAAACATGAACCAATAGTTACTATGTTATGCATGCATATTCGTAATGCCGTCGTTCGACCTTCACCTTCCAAATTTCATTGTAATTTTCACACTTTCGTACCGATTTTCTCTAGCTAAAACTCGACTATAAAGTTTCACATGGGTTCAAATATCCTATATATGAAGTTTCATGTCTGTTGACCAAAAACTCTAGGAGGAGTTTGGTAGGCAAATTTTTTTAAACAAAAATGTGCACAAATATATATGGAAAGAGTTTGTGTTTAGTATAAACTTTTGATGCAAATTATTATACACGTATACATCATGTAGAATATCTGCATGAATATAATTACACGTAATAGTTAACTAAAAATGATCATCCCATAAGAAACCGGAAAAAACTAATAGGGAATTAATTAAAAGGAATGTTTAAAAGAATATGCAAATTAGCAGATGAATGTAATTCCACGACCCACATATAAAAAAAGTTGTATTTTCTTTTTAAATAAATAGAAAAAACGGTTTTTAATATGATGAAAACACAAAAAAAAAAAAAAAAAAAAAAAAAATCGGATTTCTAGGAGTCCACTCTGATGATTCATAAACGACGAAACACGTGTCAGTGGATAATTATATTTTAATAATACATATGCCGTTCCTCATTTAGGGGGTACCAAATTGGTCAAAGGGAAAATTATTCCCAACTTGCATTTAGGTATAAATGCACTTTCGTATAAATAATTGAATTCACCTAAAAAGTATCACAAAATTAAAACAAATAACATTTACATAAAACGGGATACATTTAGCAGTCGTGCGAGATAGGCTAGTGGTAGAGGTTTACACTTACCATAGGATCCCAATTTCCAATTTCGCTAGATTCAGCCACTCTGATGAGTTGTAGAGGACAAAACGCATATCAGTGGATAATTATAGATTAACAATATATATATATATATATATATATATATATATTAGTTAGTAAGGTCGTTAGTTATAAAATATATATGGCAATCAAGCTACACAGAATATTTCACGTTTCATCCACACTAGAATTTGTCAGGCTTATCCTAGCGTGGATGAAACGCGGAATATTCTGTCTAGCTTAATTGCCAGATATATTTTTATAACTAACTACCTAGCTTTACCTATGTATTGAGCACTGTTGAAGTAAATACTTCAAGTTTACGGATAAAATTATACTTTCGTATATTAATTTATGTGATTAAATGAAGTAGTCAGTCACACACACACACACACACACACATACACACACACACATATATATATATATATATATATATATATATATATATATATATATATATATATATGAAATAAGAATTACAATTAAGTTTACAAAGATAATCCAAAATAGTAAACTTAAAATATATTATAAATATTAAAGACTTAATATTTCTAAAATAACTCCGCCGATTAAGGACAATCCATTTAATTTGTGCCTCCTTTTTGAAAATTAAATATGTTTTAAACTCTTGTTAAAGTGCGTTTTAACATATTTTAATAATTCTTTGTTCTTATATCGCTCCCCATGTAGGGGTACTAAATTGGTTAAAGGGAAAATTATCCCCAACTCGCATTTAGGTAAAAATGCACTTTCGTAAATAATTGAATTCATTCAAAAACGTATCGCAAAAACAAATAACATTTATATATATATATATATATATATATATATATATATATATAAGCAAACGGTAAAATGATTCATAGCAAAATCATTTAGTTAGGCTCCAAGAATTCACCATCAACAACCAATCTGTGTACAATCATTTATCATTTCTAAGACACGGTACAATTTTTTTTCTATTTGAATAATCTCATCATTAGCACCGGAATTAGAATTATATATATATAGTCTTTATAGTATTCCGGATTTTTTTTTTTTTTTTTTTTTTTTTTTTTTTTTTTAATAAAATATTTTACTTACATCTCATCCTTCCAAAGTTTTTTTTTTTTTAACTTTGGAAGGATGAGATGTAGGTAAAATATTTTCTCATGTTTTTCCTTTAAGGGAAATGGATTCCATACTGTTCATTATTAAAGTGTTTCTTATTCAATACGTCTGACGAAAGGCTGTTGTAAAAAATTTTCAAACCACATAAAGTTTGAATTTGTCCGAATAGTCTTGAAACAATTGTAACTAACGATGAAATACACTATTTGTTGCTATCAGTCTATTCCTTGAGGTCTTGATTTTGTTAAACATATATATATATATATATATATATATATATATATATATATAAACGTTGAAGTTAAAGAAAGTGTGATATTCCTATGAATAAAGATTGCATGTTTAAGAAAAAAAAATAATTGAAAAATATTGTAAGTATTTTGAACCACTGAATTAAAATATATATTTTGTGTGTGTGTGTGTATGTTCGTACGTTTTTGTAATGTATTTATTTCCTGCTGCAAAAAGAAAAACGATGTCTAATTAAGTTGTTCATGTTATAAGTTGATCTAATAAAGCCAACAAATCTTTGAAGTGTTGTCCATTTTTACCAAGAGAAACCTAAAAACAAAAAAGAAAAATTGTGTTGCTTGGTTTCTCTCTTTACATGAAACATTTAAGATCTCCATAATTCGCTAGAAAATGTAAGCAATTAATCGCAAATAATTTTATCTTAATTTTAAGTTTCTTTGGCTTCATACCATCTGAATGCTTTTTTTTTTTTTTTTTTTTTTTTTATAAATGTTGCTTGTACAAAATCTGTAGAAATTTATTGCTTTCATACCGGAAATTGAATTATTTTCTTTTAATTTTTTTTAATTCCATTTTCACCCCCCAACCAGTTACAGCGCCACTTTGATATAGATGCGGGGGGGGGGGGGGGGGCTACTATCGGGGACATGAGTTGCAGGGATACTATGTGGGGAATTGAGCAGCAAGATGTCTGTTCGCATTACACTTTAACTTCTGCATTTCAGTACAGTTGAGAAAGAAGTAAGGGAGCTCCAAAGTCTAGCATTTCTGGGGAAGAAACTATTAGAGTCCAAGCGTTCTTACATCTAGGGATCTCTACTGTGTAGGGGTGGGATTTTGCTGCTTGTCAGGGTATTTAAATCGAGGAGATACAAGAGCCTGTAGTTCGTTAGCGCATCCACCATTAAAATACTTGTAGAACAGACAGAGGGATGCAACATTTCGTCGATGGGACAGAGGTTGAATCCTAGATGACAGTTCAGGACCTATCAGGTTGGCAACTCTTTTGAACCCTGTCCAGAAGTGAGACTAGTAGCAGATGCACCAGCCCAAATGTGACAATAGTACTCCATACATGGGCGAATGGTGGCTTTGTAAAGGTACAGGATACTTTCTAGCATAGTAGAGAGAGCCCACTTTCCTTGCAGCGGCCCTAGTAATGCTCTCAATGTATCTGTTCCAACTCATGCTCCTTGCAAACGTTAAGCCGAGGAGTTTGACAGGAGTTTACTTTCAGGTAATGTCTCTTTAGCAATTGCTATTGGTGGTTTAGAAGGTTTCTTGTAATTATTGAAGGAAACAAGCTTAGTCTTGGCAGCATTGAATGTGACCATCTATTTTTGTCCCCATTTCGCTATAGATTGGAGGTTTTCCTCTAGTGTTTCTGCCATTTCCTCAGATATGTGTTTAAAAATTAATGAACATGAGTGCAGAGAATTAAGTTGAATTCTTTCTGTATAAACAGATTTTTTCGTTGGAAGCATTACTTATATATTAAAAAGAAATTAAATAATACCACCTTAAGCATGATTGACCAACGAAAATGCTATTTCAAATTTTAATGTTACAACCTGACGAAAATTTTACTATAAACTGTAGCAACGTATACCGTTGAAAATGTCATTTCAGACTTTAGCTAATTTTTTTTTTTTTTTTTTTTCAATTTTCTCATGTTCAAACTGGGGAGGCATCCTTCAACCGCTATCTCATATATTCCAATTGAGAGATATTTTAAAGATTCTAATGGTCCCTTTAAGTATAATTGTTTGAATCTCTTGCACTAGGTTCATCGGGTATATTTGCCTGGTAGTTTTTTAAAATTCTCTTTCATGAGTTTTGTTGCTCCTATAATTACTGAAATGAAGATTTTCCTGGGATCCGAGTTTCTTTTCATGTCGTACATATGACCATTCCCTCTTAAACCCAGCATTATTCGGGACACTACCTTCCACCAAGGTTAACATATATCGTTGAAAATTTAATTTCAAACTCTAGCAACATATACTATTGAAAATTTAGTTCAAAGTTTTAGAAACACATACCATCGAAAATTTAATTCAAAGGGATACATACCATCGAAAATTTAATTCAAAGGGATACATACCATCGAAGATTTAATCCAAAGCTGTAGCGACACATACCATCGAAAATTTAATTCAAAACTTTAACGATACATATGCTGAATTAAAATTTTTGATGGGATGTGTCGTTAAAGCTTTGAATTAAATTTTCGATGGTATGCGTTACACTGAATTAAAATTTTCGATGGTAACATACTGTTGAAAATTTAATTCACAACTTTAGCAACACATATTGTCGAAAATATCATTTCAAACTTGAGCAATGGAAACCCTTGAAAATGTGTTTTGGTATAGCAAAGTAAATATTGTTTGAAAGTTCATGAAAATGACATTTTCTACACTGGCTGAAGGTTTGTTTGTTTGTTTGTTTGTTTGTTTTTTCGTTTTTTCGTTTGTTTTCTCGATATTTTTTGTTTGTTTGTTTGTTTGTTTATTTCCTGTATTGACTTCTCCACTCTCTGGAAAATGAAAAAGACAAACAACTACCTAAAAATCTGAGATGAGTTTTATCTCCTTTTTGAACTTTTTCAAAACAAAACATTTGAAAGGTCAACCTAATCAATTTATAAACTGATTTATTATGAAATACAAGAAAACAAACATTAAAACACTGCATGCAACACCTTTACATACATGACTATTGTTTTCTTTAGTTTTTCAACAAACAAAAATAACAAAAAAGACCGTCATCCGAAAGATGAGAAACATTTTTTTCTTTTTTTTTTCATATAAAAAAAGATCAACAGCAACCTAGAATTCAGCATATCAAAATACCACAAAGAAATAAAAACCTATATTGAAAATAAATGCATAATGGGGTTCATCTCTCGCACTAATGGTAAAGTAAAAAGGTCCTATTTCAAGTCATTTCAACTTTACCCGATAGACACACCATCTTTCTTTTATATACTGTTCATATCAGTCGCAAGAGTTAATTAATTGCATATTTATTTTGAAAAGTTAATTTTATTAATTAACTATTTGCTGTTTTTAATTAACAACGTTTGCATGTATGTGTGTGTATTTGTACTTGCATAGTTTAAAAATTGCAAAAAAAAAAAAATGTAAGGTGGGAGGATAAAAACAAAAATAAATGGAAAAATACGATGATATAAAAAAGATTGTGTCCTATATTCTGAACTGTTAAGATAGAATTTATCTTTTTCATCAAAAAATATTAAGGAAAAAGTCATAAAAAATGAAGTTGTTCAAAACGAGTAATTTTTTTTTTTTTTTTTTTTTTAAGTGTTGATGGGTAGAAAATTTAATGAGTGAATTATCTCACTATCTTTTTGTTTATCTCCCCCCCCCACCAACACCCCTTCACCCTTTTTTTCGCCTGCTCCATTTTTCCATATTTCTTTTTCGTTTTCTTCTTTTCCTCCGTCCTTTTTCTTTTATCTTTTTCTACCTTTTCTTTTTCTTCCTTTCTTTTTCTTATTCTCCCTTTTTCCTTTCCTCTTTTTCTTTTTCTCCCTATTTCTTTTTCTTTTTCTTTTTTTCTTTTCCCCTTTTCTTTTCTCCCTTTTTTCCGTTTTTCCTTTTTTTTTCTTTTCCACTTTTCCTATTTAATCTGCTCACAAGCGAAATTGAATAAAAGAAACTTGACATCATTTTGGAGATTTCAATCCTTATGTAATCATTTCTCCTTAATCCAATCACACTCCTATTCATTTTCTAGAAGGTTAACATACTCTAAAATCGAGAAAGGATTTCATAGCGATAAACTATTTATATAAAATCAATCCAACAAACTCATGGAGATTTAGTAGAATTACATTTTTTTAATGGCCTCCGTGTGATAATCAAAATGTATCCTTTTTTTTTCTAAGAGAAAAACATATCCTTTGAGATTGTTTAGAGTACTACGAATTCTAATTAGTATCAAGCTAAAAAATTTTTAGCTAACGTATCGTTCACGAAATCGAATATAAGAGCCATTCCACCCCCCAATTTTGCAAACAAGGATCACCGTGAGTGAACTTTCGGCATCACTATTAAAAATTCTGGAGACCTACTAAATAGAATAAAAAAACATCAATATACAAAATAAAACAATGCACAGTTTGGACATAGTCTCTCTATACACCAATGTCCCAATTAAAAAATGTCTTACGTTGCTTCTAAAACATCTAAACAAAATTAAAATTGATCTACCTTTCTCCCCGAAAACATTAATAGAAATAATTAAACTTATCACAAACATTACCCACTTCCAATTTAATAACTATTTTTATAAACAAAAATTCGGACTCCCCATAGGAAACCCCCTCAGTGGGGTACTCGCTTGTTTATTCTTAGAATTCTTAGAAACTAGCTCTTTTAAATTTAGAATACCTGCAAACACAACTTATTTTCGATACATTAACGATATCCTCATTTTTCTCCCCGCAAATACACACATAGAAGAATTAAAAAATAAACTCAACTCAGTCGAACCCTCCATAAAATTCACATATGAATCCGTACATAACAACTCCCTACCCTTTCTTGATGTACTTATCATAAGATCTGAAAACGATCTTATGTTTAAAGTACATCGAAAAATACACACAAAAATGATTATATACATTATTACTCGCACCATAGTGATAAAATAAAAACGGGCATGATCATCGGTTTTTTCTTACGTGCCCTTAGAATCTACAGCCCTCAATATCTCGAAAATGAAATCATACATATCACCGAATCACTAAGACTTTTACAATACCCAACTTACCTTATCTCTAAAACAAAGAAAAAAACCATCAAAATATACTCAAACATAGACAAACAAAAACAGAACACACCAGATACACCACTACTAAATAGACATCTTCTTATACCTACCCACACTAACAACGACACAATTTGCAATACTCTTAATAATCTAGGCATACAAACAGTACAAACCACTTCCTTAACTATAAAGCGAACTTTAAAAACTAGCAAGCATTCCGCTGAAATCTCCACTTCCAAAGCCGATATTTACGCCATCCCATGTAATGACTGCAAAAAATCATACATAGGTGAGACACAGCGAAATTTGGAAATCAGACTAAGCGAACATAAAAGGGACGTAAGAAATGCCAACCCCTTAAATGCACTCTTTTCCCACTGTGTCGAACATGGCCACTCTTTCGGCTTTGGGTGTGCAAAAATCTTAAAATCCATCCCAGACAGGGCAAAACGGAGACTTATTGAATATGCTTTAATTTCAAACATTAACACCATCAAACAAAGAAAAGGATTTTATAATGTAGCCCCAATCATAGGTAATATAATAATAAATGAACAAAACATTAATTTAGATCCTGGTTGATAAAAAAAAAAAAAAAAATGAATATATGTATATAACCCGACCCCCTCCACACACACTAGATATAAATTCTCTTTTCATCATGAAATTTTTTCTCTCCAGAACAGAAAGAGAACTGAACTTCTCCTCTTTCGCATGTGATATATGACCGTCTTCCTGTACATCCTCGCCTAGAAATCCTGATGATGTCCCCTGAAATAGGGACGAAACGTTGATTTTATTTTGGTTTTTACTCTTTTAAGTTTTTCCTTTTTATTCACACACACACATATATATATATATACATAAACACACATATATATATATATACATATATGCACATATATATATATCTATACATATATATATATATATACATATATGCACATATATATATATCTATACATATATATATACATATATGCACATATATATATCTATACATATATATATATATACATATATGCACATATATATATCTATACATATATATATATATATACATACATATATGCACATATATATATCTATACATATATATATATATATACTGCAGCTATTTAATCCCCCATTCCTCTGTCTTGCAAGACTACATGCTGCAAAATAAACTGAGAATTCCTTCTCCCGTAGAAGGCTTATGGAACTCTGAATGCAACCATTAAGCAAAACACACTTACCTTATATAAGAGATCTGGTTCTGTTTTCCTTTGCAGAACGATGCGACTTCTAACTGGAAAATTCCACTTCACTTAATTTAACCTTACGCAGGAATTTCCGATTCTAACCCTGTTTCTACACATCCACGTCTTATCTGTGTACACTTGATCTCTACAAGCAATTATTTATTAAACCCAGATTGTTATGGGTATGAATGGCCAAATAAGTAAATTTTTCTCCATCTCTCCTTAACACTAGTCCAGTTCAATAATGTTAAACAACCTACGTTGACATTGAGGATATCTACATCCAACGTTAAATGTCGATTTAAATAATTGACATGAGGACAATCATCTGTAAAAGAGGACCCACTAAAAAGAAAACTTTGGACGCATTCTTCGACAATCGGAAGAGGAATTTATTTGCAAGTTGGCTGGAGGAAACAAAATGCCGGACAACTAAAGACATGTATTAAAAGGATGAAGGCAGACAAGAAGCTGGTGGCTGGCTCTCGTATTATTGATATTCATCTGTGTAACTAGGAATGACTGAAATTAGTTTAGATCCAGTAGTTTTGGAAAGTCAAATTCAGTAATTTTCGAAAGAGTTTTTCTTCTTAAAGTTTTTTTTATATCTTTACACATTTATTCATGGAATTGGGTTACTGGAATCTAATGTTCTATTTATTTATACATGCTCGGGAGTTAAAAAAATATTAAGATTGATTGAACTTAAATCTTGAAAACATGATCTATATAATATTTTGCTTGTCCCTTACTTATTCTATACACTTTGGAAAGGCCAAATATAATTTTTGAGGGTTAAACTGCTTCAAAATGCCAAATCTGGCAACCCTGGACAAATGGATAGATGTAGTCCTGTTATCGATTATCGTTAAAATAATATCTGATCATTGTTGTAATAGTGTGAGAAAGGACGTGACTTGTAGTGACTTTGATGTGCAGCAGTTCTTTAGAAGTTAATAAAACATTACGTAAAGAAAGGGCGCATTCAAGATAAACAGGGCAAAAACAATAGTAAATTAAAGATTGTCTCTTAAAATGTGATTTTCTTATTTGTATTGAATTATATAGTACAATATTGTGTTCTGGGTATTTATTATTACTTATTCATTTCATTTGAATCAGTTTTATATTTAAAATGCAATGGAAACTGTTTTAATAAAAATGTTAAACTCATATTTGCTGCATGGTATTAGTTTTTCTGCCTCCAAAAACTACATTTTTGCACTATCTAGAAAAATATCAGCTTTATCAAAGCATATATGTCGATGAAATATTGTTCGCATTCTGTGGAATTTCCATCGGCCCTGTTAGTTATTGATATATATATATATATATATATATATATATATATATATATATATATATATATCATGGTCAGTAGGGCTTTTTGTTAATTCATAGCGGTTGATTGCTAATTTTTTTTTTTTTTCATTGAGTTTCAAACTGATCAATGTCTTATCTCACTATGAAATGTGACACTCTAGTCCCTGCTTCTGCCATCTTCCATTCTCGGATTGCTTCATTCATATTTCAACATCAACTGACCTTAAAGTTATAAATGATCTTGAAATGTGTTACGCCTGATTTTATGATTGATGATATTGAATAAACAACGCAAAAAAATGTCATAGTGTGTCTTTGTGTTTGTTGTGTGTGTGTGTATATATATATATATATATATATATATAATGTCTTGGGAAAATAAACATTAACTCGGCTTTAGTATTATTATAATAATAGATACTAGCAGAACTCGCGGAAATTCCACGATAGTTGAAATTTTTTAAAATACCTAAATAAAATGAATAAAAAACAAATAATGATGAATTTAAAATATTTTTTTAGCAAGTCCCTTTTTAACTTTTTAAAACTAAAAAGAATTGATTTAAAAAATTTAGATTTTGTTTTCAATGAAAATGCCACACGCAATTGTTTTTTTTTTTATATATATATAAATTACTAGCGGGGGTACCCGGCGTTGCCAGGTTGTTTGGAGGTGTGTGTGTTTTTTGGTAAATGAAGACAAAAATCGTTGGCCGGGTGTTTGTTAAAAAAAAAAACAACAAAAAAAAAACAAAGCCTTGACGCGCAGTTGGAAAATAATAAAGTGTGGAAAAAAAATGTGCGACGTTTAACGGCATGTGCCCGTTTTTGACGAGTTGATGACGTCAACTTTGAGTGCGGGGACAGTGTTCACTTATATATATATATATATATATATATATATATATATATATATATATATATATATATATATATATATATATATATATATAAAGATAAAAGAACAGATGTCAGTTCACTTGCACATTTTTTGAAATTTTAAGAAAGTCTCTTCTCAACATGATTTTTTTTAAATTATAAAATAAAAATGGCCCATTTAAAACCGTAAACAGACAGCCATGCTTTTGTTCATTTCTTTTGAAAATTTATGGTGTGGAAAAGGTTTTAATAATGTTTAAGTGATAAAGAACAGCTATAAGGGTAATTCGTTTCTCATTAATTAATGTTTGCGATGATGATTTTTGTGTGTGTTATGCTGTACGTGCGGATATGTAACTTAATGTTTAGATATTAGTCATCCAGTTTTGCTGTATCACAGATCTTCAGCATGACTAAACGGACAGATGCAACAAGATGAACTCGAACTAGGCCATCTTTTTGACATTTCAATAAAAGCTTTAAAATAAAGCTGTAGTGTTTTCGTTAGGGCGAGACTTTTACAACAACTGTACAACAACTGATTTTTTTCTTGTATTTTTTTTTTTTTTTTTTAGAGTTCCTTTTTGCATTGCATCTTCAGCAATCGGGAGTTCCTATCTTTTTAAAAAGAGGGGTGATAGGAGATAATGTACATACGAACTTGAAATGATTTTAGAATATTATATAGATAGTAAGAGTGTCTATTTACTTCGTTCATGTCTGTGTGTTTATAATTATTTTATCAGCGAAAAGGTGTTTAGAGTTCAATAAATGTATCTTTATCAAATTATAGTAAAAAAAAAACAATATTACAATATTTTATGAATGTTGGTGAAAAGTTAATTTATCTAATGTCCACTCGTTGTCTCATCATATTAGGTGTGACTAGAGGTTTCATGATAAATGACTTTCCTCCTTTTCCGCTTGTTTCGTTTCTTAAGATTTATTAGATTCTAGTCTAAAAAGCACAAAGCAAACATGATGAATGATTTTATGAAAGACATTCTTTCCTTTTGGCTGATATTTTCTGAGACTGTGAAATAGACATAATTGTCTTATCAGCATAGCTGACTATATGGAGGTTCGATCTCGCAACCACAGAGTTTGTGGTTGGGGGTGTTATCGCTACGCTATGAAGCACTACCTGAAATTAGGTTCTATTTTATCAACTTAAATTTATGTCGAGTTTTTGCTATTTTTTTCTGGCAATAATTGTATTCAGTATAAGTTACTACCCATGGGAGTATTTTTTTTTTTTTAAGGAAGATTGTCTCCCTTACAATCTAGTCGCCTCCACATTCTAGAGACGTGTACAAATTGAAGAAGAGTGATACACAGTTCTTAACTCACAACATCCCTAAATAACAGTTTTTAGATAACCTTTCCTATTAAAATAATTGTGTGTGCGTATCGGCTGTGTATGTATTTGTATCAGTAATTTCTGACGTCATATCATCAAAGGATAATCGTAAAGATTAACGATGTAAACATAATGCCATACAATATTATAAGCGATGAAAATGGTTTTGTTGTTATTTTTATATTATTAAATTAGTAGCCATTTCGAGTTAAAATCTACACTTTAGCGACCATTGGCCTAAAAAAAAAAAAAAGGTTCAAAGTCAAAAGATTTTATCGACAACACAGCATGCAACAATATCGTCTGCACCGAGCATCGATATAATAAAACGAGCCACAGACATTTTTATTTATTAAAAAAAATTTCTTTTCGGATGATGTATATTTTATGATCCGAAATTCATAATATTTGTATCTGAATGTTAGGTATGGGCAAAAATAAACGAATAAGAATAGGAGGGCCTACTTTTATAATGTCGATTTATCATAATTCTTTTGTATGTTTCCGACAACTTTTTGATTGCATTTGAAAGATTAACAACTAAACTTAATTTCCCAAAGAAAAAAAATATTTGTACACGTAAAAAAAAAAAAAAGTTATGAAAAATGTTTTCACGGCGAGCTAACTCGCCGTGAAAACATTTTCTTTTTTTTTTTTTTTTTTCAATTTAGCTAAATTTTGAAGTTAAATAAATTCATTGTAAAAATCCTTTTAGAGATAAATATTAGTTTTCTGGGTCTATTTCAAAGATAATTAGTAAAGTAAAATCCTAAGATATCGAATTAAATAATAAAAAAAAAAACTCACTTTGTTTGCACAAAAAAAACATAGCTGAATTAGCCCCAAAACAGAGTTTTTACCGTTTGCAAAAGCACAACAAACCATACTTTTGGAAATACGGAATATACGGAGGCCCAAAATCTGAGACAGTCGAAAAGCTGTCTGAGAATGACGTCATGTAATTAAAAGGAAGGAGGGATGCTGGGTTTTTTTTCCCCAGACGTGCACCCGTACATTTCTATTGTAAATGTTTGTATAAATTTTACCATTTTGTTAATTTAATTATTTTTCTATGTTCCTGTTTTTAAATTTTTTTTTTTTAATTATTAACCAATATTATATAAAAATTGTTACACCGAAAGTTTCACATTCTTGCGAGCAAGGATATTATTAAAATCTTGTATATAAAAATTATGCGAAATCTGTAATTAAAAAAAAAAAAAGAAATATTTTTGCTATTATAATTTTTTTTGTGAAAATATTAAATAAACAATGTTTAATTCAATGGTAATATTGGTAGTTCGAGAAATTCATTTTTCTTCAAGTTATATCGAATTCATTAATACGGACTTTAGGGGCTTTTTTCATAATGTTCCTGTAAAAAAAAAATTTTTTTTATTGTTACAAATTACGATGATTTATTTATATAAAAAAAACAAAAATAAATTCTTCCGTTTTTTATTTACTACTGAAAACCATAACTTTAGTAAAGGTATTTTTTGTTTAAACAAAATAATACATTTCCACTAAGATTTAAATAAAAATAATGGGTTCATTATATTCCGCGATCATTATTTTATAAATACTGAAAATTTCATTAAAACTGGTTAATTTCCTGATTTTTATTGAATTTTTAAGCTAAGGAAGGGGTCAAAATGTTTATACATTTTGAGCATCGGCAGTCATTTTGCCCGTATCTACTGAATGTGGTTAAAAAAAAAAAAAAAAAACAGTTTGTTTATTCAACATTTTGTAAAATCTGTTTAGTATTACACACATATAACAAAAGAAAAACACTTGAAATTTTTATGATACAAGAAAATGGAGTCTTGCTGGATGCCGTTCTCAATGTCTTCATATTTAAATATATCTGTATTAACACCTGTACACATTATTCGAACTTGTGAAGAAATTGTTTACACCGTCAATCTTTACAATTACCTGTCTAAGAACGCTTGCCAATTAAAGCAGTTGTTAAGAGTAGTTTCAAATTCATATTTTTTTTTTCAAACTGCGTGTGTGTATATGTATATTTTGTATTCCTGCACGTCATCAATAGAAAACGAATAAAGAAAAGTTATAAACTTTTATACTTTTCGTATTCTTTTCTTTATACCTCTTCATATATATATATATATATATATATATATATATATATATATATATATATATATGAGAATAATGGAAATAGTATTCCGACGAAATAGAGAAATAAAAAAGCAACACACAGAGTAATGCGTTCATCCACGTTTCGTCTTTATTTCGAGACTTCCTCTGGATGAATGAAATAAAGAAAACAAAAATACCAGTACAAATGTTTAAAATTTTTCTTATGAAAATTGTGACGTTGTTCCATCTCAGTGCGTCATATCTTGAAAAAATATATATTAACGGCTATATGATGTTACTAAAAATCTCCCTCTCTTTAACAAAGCAACCTCACCACCCTCTTTTTTGGAATTTCCAACGTCTTTTACCGTTGTTGAAATGGAACAGTGTCACACGTTTTGCAAGAAAATTTTCAAATATTTGTACTGGTATTTTTGTTTTCTTAATTTCATTCATCCAGAGAAAGTCTCGAAATAAAGACGAAACGTTGAACACAACTCAGTTTGTTCCTTTTTATTTTATATATATATATATATATATATATATATATATAGAGAGAGAGAGAGAGAGCTTACTTTGCCAACAAGTTATTTCAAAATCTCTTTTCCTCGTCACATTATCTTCTCGGCCAGTCATTGTAGCTTAGTATCTATCGGGCCTTCACCCTATTCACTCTAATGCAAACCCAGTGGATTGTTATTAATATATTGAATATGGTTTCAGGTATTTATCTTTGCCTGTCAAGGATTGGTGAATTATTTACGAAACTTAACAACTCTTATTATAAAAGCAGATATTTTTCTTTGCTGTATAAATATCCGACTTATATCTGAATTTTTAATGGCATTAAGAATTGCTTACTTGTTATGGAAGACGCATTTCCCAAGAGATATGTTCTTTTGAATTACTAAAAATAAATTCCCATATGGCTTTCAATTCAACAATTCTAGTTTTCGAAGAATCTACCATGGGTGGGTACTTCAAAACGAATCAGTGTCACCCTAATGACATTGTTTTAAAAGTTTCAATTGAATCACCCCCCTCCACCATTCTCCTCTTTTAATAAAGTTGTTAATCCTAATTTTGTTAAAATTTCCACGTCATTGTAATCTGTTCCTCTCTCTATTAGTTTAGTCATTCTTCTTTGCATGCGTTCTAATCTTAATATAACATTCTCATTTTCATGTCTACATACTGGCTCACATACCTGAATGCAATACTCTATACATGGTTTTGTTTTCACGTATGATCTCTTGCACTTTTGATAAAGTTTTCAAACGTATCTCATTATTGCGACCTGTAGTTTTTGACAATGACTGTGTTGCAATATTTTTGATATGTTTAGAGGATATGACCACCAAAAGTTGGAAGGTTCTACTTACAGATACTGGCGACGATAGGAATTGACCAATCAAATAGTTACGTGTTGCTAGCAAATCAATCAGAAACCAGAAATTGCTCCATAAAAATAGTTAATCTTTTAACATTTCCGCGCATAATTTTTTCGTGTCAACGCGAGAAAGATTTTTTTCTCTTTGCCTGAAAAATTATAAAGTCTGAGACTTGTGTAAAACAGTACACCCACGGAAAACTCTTCATCTCCAGAACTTGTACACAATAGCTACCCATCGGAAACTTCTGAAATTAAAGATGGCTTCCAATTCAAGAGACTGCTTCCGCTGTATCTTATATTGCTGCCTGTTTATCTCCCTCCCACTTCGTAAAGTGGGATTTGAAGAGCCAATGCCTTAGAAGAAGACTATCTGGCCTGCAAACAATACCTGGGCAGCCCCATCAGCATTCTCTGCTAGGCATGCTTCAGTCGATTAGCAATAAGCTGACTCCTTCTCAAAAGGGTGAAAAGGCAAACCTTGGCCAGGTGGATTTCCTAGAACTACACAGGAAGATATCTCAGCTAACAAACAGGCCATCTCAGCAATAGCCTAGACTGTTGGCTTTGGGGGCAAGGTAAAACTTTATCTTGCATAACTGGTGAATTGACCGTGTCCCAGCTGCCGTTCTCCATCATCTTGTTGTAGTAACATCCTCTTGACCAAAGGAGGAATTAATTTGAAACCTAATCCTCCCTATTTCTCTGCTTGTGTGACGCAATAATATCAGTGGGCAACTGAAGAGCTGAACAATAACTACCAAGAGAACTTAGCTGGGCTTCCAAGTCCACAGGTAGTTGGACTTCAATGGTTGACTCATGATTGGTTAGCTAACTTATGCATACATGTTCACAACCACCATTGTTCAGAATTTCGTGCAAGCCAGTGAAGAAACCAACTCCATACAACCAGGGTGAATGATGTTGCAATAGCACTATGACCCATCCTGGCATCGGTATTGCAACTAATTTATGATAAGCATCAATACTTTATTCAACTATCTAAAACAAAAAAAAAGTCAGTACTAAAGAGATTCTGCATAGGTTATATAAACATAACTTTAAAAGATTTATTAAATAATAATCTACAGTGTGTATCCCATGTTATTAACTATATACAACTTAAATAGATACTAATCAACTGTGACAATCTCTCTCTCTCTCTCTCTCCCTCTCTCTCATATATATATATATATATATATATATATATATATATATATTATATACACACACATACAATTGAAAAATTGCAAACACTTTTCCAATCCAAACTGAATAACCTTCCTATTTACATTTCTTCCCTTACTTCACTCGTCTTTTCCATTTACATTAATTTGTTGTAGTTCCCCCTCTCCTTGGTAAAATTAAATTAAAAAGAAACTTTCATATAAAAAGAATTAGTCATGAATTTGGTTTGGAGAAGGACATTTTGCCTAATGATGTACTCTCTCTGAATAGAGGCACTGCAGGAACATGTATGCACATATGTAGCCAATAATGTTTGGATAAATAAGCATCTTACACACACACACACACACACACACACACACACACACACACATAACTGTCCTGCATATACATCAGCATTAAACCCCCCATTGAGGTTGATATGCTGTAAACCAAACCAAGAATCTAAAGACGGACAGTCCTTGTTCTGATATCAGTTGGAAACGTTGCCAACATAAATGCCTTGTCGACATGCCCTCTTTGGTGGGTAAGTATTAAGTAGTAACAATCAGGTTTTATTGATCGGATTTTGCAAGTAGTTCTTATTTTATCTTACTAATCTGACCAACCTTTATCTATGTATGTTTGCTTTTATCTCGGCCACCCTTCCTCTTTCGCACACAAATCAATCTCAGTGAAGATTTTCTTGATAACATATCTCCATTTTTTTTTTCTTGATACTGATGAAATGTCCACTTAATTTCATTACGCCGGCTTATTCTGAAGGCAAGCAATTTCATGTGTAAATCTATTGGAAATCAATCCAACATAACACAAATATTTTCTGAAATTGTGCAAAGAGAGAGGCGAAAGGATAATAAACATTGGTGTTGATGTTTTTAAGGGCAAACACAACTTTAGCCAACAAAATAGACATATTGAACATAATGTGTATGAAATTTAGTTTATAATAAGGTAGATCAAGGCCATATCTTTAGCGTTGAAGTAGATGCATTGTTTTTCATTAAATATATTTACACAAACATTCTGCATTTAATATTGAAGTTATTCATAAATCGATGATTCATATATATATATATATATATATAATTTAAAGGCGATTAGAACAATAGTCTAAAGAGCTGAGTGTATTTCAATGTAACAGTGAAATTACTAGTTTAATTAAAATACAGGAAAGAGAAAGTGCTCGTTGTAATTTAGATATATAATAAGCTCGATAGGTAAATATCCTAGAGCTAATTCAATATTAAGTAATGTGATTGATAATTTAAAATTGAAAAAATTGTAATGTGGTACTTAAAGCAAACTTATAATTTGAATTCAAATCTATATTTTACTCTATTTCTTTTCTATCTCTAACCCATATTAATTTTCTTATAAATTTTAAATCCAGACCTTTTATTTCAATTTTTTTCAGATACATCTGCCTTACTTTTAATGCTAGGTTTATTTATGGTGTCCTTTAAATTTAATAAAAACCCTTCAAAATTTGCTGACGAGGAGACCTTGCTTATTAAAAAACTATATGTAATAATTATTGTACGTAACTTGATGTCTACCACAATAAAAAGCATTGTTTTCCGAAACGATCGTACAGATAATTGATTTTGTTGTTGTTCCTTCTTATGAAACGGATTTTTAATTTAATTATAAGTTGATTTTTAAATTTTAAATTATCAATCACATTATATATATATATATATGTGTGTGTGTGTGTGTTTACTAATAAATTATATAACAATTAAGGTCTTTACCTTTATGACTTTTAAGGATTTCTATTTCCTTTCACTGATTTTTATCCTTTTTAATTTAAGGAATCAAAAAAAAAAAAAAATCTCCAGATGTCTTTTTTTCTGAGGAACATGAATTTGTCTCTGATGACTTGTTTGGTGAATTTCCACCACTCAACGAAACACGTGTAAGACACGCTATACTAAAAATAATGTGAGTGTGATATAAACACATCTTTGGTTTGGAAAGTTTACTTCCAATATATCTATATATGTATGTTAGTGTTGGGACGATTGATCAGAATTGAGAATCGGAAAAAATCTTAACTTTTAGAGGTATTGGAATCAGAAAAATTAGTACCTCTTTTCTTATGCCAAAAATGAATCTTCGAATGTATAGATCACCCCGTATGGGTGCATTTTTTTACACTTGAGAAAATATCTGCGCATTTAACACATTTTATGATAATTATGAAAAAAATAACTACTTCATAATTAAATATTTAGAGATTTATAAAGAATCGAAATTGGTAATTGTATTGGAATCAGGAGAAATATTGGAATCGTCCCATCACTAATTATGCATTATATATATATATATATATATATATATATATATATATATAATGTACACACACTACTCAACCAGGATATGAGGAGGGGATCAAAAGTCAAATAGCGTTCCTTTCTCATTTTAACTACTGCTAACCAAAGGCAACATGGGAAAGAACTACAGATCGAAACATTGTCATGCCAGTGTAGTCAAGTTTGTGCATGTCTGTATGAATAAAAACATATAAAGTTAGGAATGCGTTATGATTATAGATATACTTCTGTGAGGAAATTCTGAAACTAATTAACCAGTCATTATGAATTTTAAAATGCAGCTGATAGGTCTAAGAGTATGTAACGTGTGCTTTATTTAGTTTCATGGAATTGTTTTGTCAATTTTTAGATACACTTTTGATGAAATTTTAGCATAACTTAATAAATATTCCTCAAATTTAAGTTGCTTTTTATTGTAAATCAGCCTGTGTGCTGCCTGATGTTGCTTGGGCATTTGGAGGTGTGTGTTAAGCAAAAAAAAAAAAAAAAAGTGGTAGTAGGCAGGCAGGCTCGAACCTGTACCATGAAAGAGGAAAAGAACGTGAAAAAAGAAACGTGACGTGTTTGCTGTTGCGTCCGTCATGAAACCAGAAGTGACGTAGGTTTAAATGAAGGCTAGACAATCAAAAAGAAGTGATGGCTTTTGAAAATATCAGCGAAAAAAAGCAACACCTCCCTTTGAAAAAGTGCCCAATTGAGGGTGAAGGAATTAATGTTTTTGGTCAATTTTTCGATATTTGTCGTCCAAAGGATCGAGCTTCAAAATGATACTGATCTCATGAAAATCCGTTGCCTCTGTTAAGTTTTTGCGAGACATACAAACGTACATTTAAATAAACAGGTAAGATTGATATTATGAATGATTGCTTTAGATGCCTTTAATATGGGCACAAAAATTCAAATATTTTCGATTTGCATTAGCAAGATTTACTGAATTTCTATTTTTTAAAACTCCATAAACTCAATCTTTGAATTTTTGATATTTTTAGAATCAAAACCATTTTGAAGATTTTGATCAAAATTGAAATAAAGATTCAAGGGTTTAACAGAGTATATATCTTAAATTTATCTTGTTAGTGGACATCCAAGTGGTGTAAAACTGCTTTCTTCAGTGAATTAATTTTATTAATTATGGGATAGATATTCTTTTAATCTTAATAATTATAAAACTCTGTGGATCGTCCAGGCATCATTGCTTGCTTGCCATTTTGTCATTTATAAAACTCGCTTTGTCTGTCTCCATTTTTTGCTTATAAATTTTGTTTCGGTTGGGGCTGATGAGACCCAAATCGCATCTTACTTTTGAAATCACGACTACATATTGGGTACAATATCATATGAAATAACCGATAGAGAATTTACTCTATTATAATATATATGAAATCTGGATGAATGAAAATATCATATTTAAGCGTATTTTATGACCAGGAAATGCTGGGCGCCCCTGCTAGTTATATATATATATATATATATATATATATATATATATATATTTCAATTTTCTTTGTGCTGAAGATGAGGCATCTTACTGAATGTCAAACATTCACCTGCTAATCTAATCAGGAGATCTTAAGTGCAATTATTTGTATCTTTCTTGCACTTAGTTCATCGGGTATATTCGCCAAGTAGTTTTTGAAATGATTTTCATGAGTTGGTTGTTTCTATGATTATGGCAATAATGATAATTTCACTAAGATTCAAGTTTTCTGGATTCCTTCTTATTTCTTTACCTTCTTCTCCACTCTTTTTTAAATTAGCATAATTGAGCGGCACTGACTTCTACTAGAGTTGCTACTTTCCCTTGTCTCGTATCACCATATCAGATTTAACAGCTCTGTTTTCTACATATGTAGCTGTAGGCATATATATATATATATATATATGTGTGTGTGTGTGTTAAAATGTGAACAGAAACGTATTTGCATATATAGCTTGGCATGCATAACCACGTGTGCATACATGCAACTTGTTTGTGTGTGTATGAAAGTATCTAACTATGCATTTTATGTTTGCATATATATATTTATGTGTGTATACATATATAATTGTATCTTTGCACACACACACACATAATATGCATATGAATATATAATTGTATGTTAGCATGCTTGTGTGTGGGGGTTGGAATGCATATTCTATACAACTTGAATTCGTTTCAAAGAAAATTAATGAAGCAATTAATTCGTAACTCAATTACAATCAGAAAACATTCGATTCGTTATAATTCAGATAGTGATCTGCGAGCATTTTGCTGAGGTGAGGTGTGGGGGTTGTCTACCTGCAACCAATATTAATATTGATTAAAATATTACAACTCAAATTCACTTGATCATTTTCAATGCCACTTACTTGCACCCTCGGGTATCCCTTTCTTTTTCTTTCCTTCCTTCGCACAAATCAGCCGATTTCATCAAACCAGAAATGTTCTCTCTGTAATTCTATCACACTTTCGCTTCGAAATAGCGTTTTTTTTTTTACGACTTAAAATTTAGCATAGATTTAATGACTGTTATTTTATTTATTCATTTGATTAATTCATCCACGCATTTCTTTTTAGAAAACTATATCAATTGTCTGTCGCATTTCAGTTTAAACCAGTATTTTCTTAATGAAACATATCGAACGAATGGATGCGGTTTCCAAATATCCATTTTTATCATTTTCTTATGGAGTTACATTAATTCATAGTCCATTAAAGGCCGTGGATGATATCACCTTATAAGATAACATTTGGATTCGTTTTCCTTCGCACTGATGCCTATAGGGGGGGGGGTGATTCCGTATCACATAAACATGGCACGTCAAATGCATATTCTCTACTGTAACGACTATACCACCTTTAGTTTTGCTACAATTTGCCTATAAATGCCTTCATCTTGTTTTGTTTACTTTGAAATTATCAATCAAGAATCATGAAATTAAAAGATCTGCATTGTTTAATAAACTAATTAGAAATAAGTGGGCGCTTTCTTTTAGGAATTGCTTTTGTTTCAAGTTTGAGATCAAAATAATTTACTTTTCTTTCATTCCTTGATGCCCAAACAGGAGCAGACCTTTCGGATTAACCCATTTGCAGTTTAATTCCTTATCTTGTCTTTTAAGATTGATTGGTTTCAGAATTTATAAATAAAACCAAAGCCCCAAAGACAAAATCTATATTCTATTTCTCTTAGTCTGTCTGTCTATCTGTCTGTCCGTTACTACTTGGAACTACTTGTCCGATCTGACTTAAACTTTGTATGGACGTTTTTTTATGGTAAGGTGCAGCAAACTAAGTATCTATTAACTGAAAAATGAACACAAATTTAACCACATTCAACCATCAATTTGACATAAAGCACTCTAAGTCAGCAGGCTATAACTTTTTTAGCATTATATATTCTGTAATTGCTTTTCTTTTAAAATTTATATGAGATTCTTGATGGAGCCAAGAATTTCTCAAAGAAACTTAATGAATAATTTGACCGTATTGAACCAGCACTTTGGCATAAAACACTCCTACTAAGTCAATGGTCATAACTTTTGCCTGTGTTTAAGCATGCTAAAAAAGTCCAATAGATATATTAATCATTCTCTGTTGGTGTCTACCTTTTAATGCATATTTTCAAATCCTGCAAAATTACGGATTTGGCTGCATTCGAATAATATAAATATTTCAAATGTCCAAATTAGGGGAGGAGACGTGAAATTATTGATAACCATTTTCAGGAAAATTTATGAAGGGGGTGGGGATAATTTAGTAAATTGTCACAAAGATTGGAAGATGAGATATTTGTGTAAATTTGGCTTGATTTGAACATAAGACACATTAATGGAGTAGTCCAAAATGATACTCATACTATGTGGTCCCGCTTCTGAGACACACGCTTGAATCCTATGAATCTCATTTTTAACTTTGTGCTACTATTTGTTTATATCCAGACCCACACACTAAATAACTTATTTGAGAAACATATAACAAGAAACGTATATCTGTCCAATTTCTCCATTTATTCTATAATATGTAGACCTAAAAACCATGCAGAATGTAAATAATTGTACCCTTATTATTTACAGTAAAAAAAAAAAAAAAAAAAAAAATGAATGGATTATTTTTAAGTTTTCCAATATTATAACACTTTATTTTACGCAGTTTAAAAAAATCTAGGATGTCCGAAATTCCGACTTTGACTTCCAGGATGTCCGATAGTCCGGCTCTGACCCCTGTGATTTTCGAAAGTCCGGCTCTGACCCCTGTGATTTTCGAAAGTCCGGCTCTGACCCCTGTGATTTTCGCAAGTCCGGCTCTGACCCCTGTGATTTTCGAAAGTCCGACTCTGACCCCTGTGATTTTCGAAAGTCCGGCTCTGACCCCTGTGATTTTCGAAAGTCCGACTCTGACCCCTGTGATTTTCGAAAGTCCGACTCTGACCCCTGTGATTTTCGAAAGTCCGACTCTGACCCCTGTGATTTTCGAAAGTCCGACTCTGACCCCTGTGATTTTCGAAAGTCCGACTCTGACCCCTGTGATTTCAAACATTTTAACTTGGAGTTTTATATTCCCAATATATTCTATTCAGACGTTTTTATTTTAAAGTCTTCTAATAATCACACTGTTGGTTCTCCAGGGATTAAAAATTCGACTTTGATTCCTAGCATTCTTATCAATCTGATTCCTTATAAAGCCTTTGATTTCCTGTTTCCGCATCCTTTTCGCTACACACACACACACTGTAAATGCTATCCTATGTATTTAGAAACTGATATGTTTTTTGTAGAGACAATGGAGTTAATTCAGCGTGTTTGTGCATGTTCACTTGATCCTCCCGTTAAACGTAGTGCAGCGAATGACAAACATGTTTAATAGCAAACGCAAAACTGCCATGAAACAAAAATCTGTTCTTCATAAAAGGTTTTGCATTACAAAATTTCAACTTTCTGAAGTTTCCATTATCGAATCGTTTGAATGGAACTCATCAGAGTGCTTACTCAACCATAAGACACAAAGACTTCTAAATAAAAACAGAATTATGAAAGCTATCGATTTTTTTTCTCCCTTTTATTCCTGAATAGCGGGGTGACTTACTGATGCCCGTTTTATAATGCCTGTCCATTTTGAATGGCCTCTATAATGTCCTTGTATATTTAATATATAGTTTTCATTAAAAAGGACATGTGTTTCTGGTTGGTCTTTTTATGAACTCATCCTAGTGATAAAACTGGAAGAATACTTACCATAATTAAATCATTCTTAATTAAAATAGCTTGAAGTGATGAACTATCAGTGTGAATGATTCAAGGAATCATCATTGTGCATGCAGAGAGACCCGACTTTGCCTAGGGTTGATCAATGAATCAATAAAGTAACACTCCTATATTTTATTGTCATCGAAATATGTGAAATCGCCCATTTTTCTATCAACTCAATTGATTGCCTGTTCTAGTTGGCGACGTATTTCGATGCACCAGAAGAAAGCTTCACATGTCTCCCTGCAGTGACTAAGTCCATAAGACATGTAGTCTACATTGCACAGTAGAAAACCTACTGTTGATTTTATAAAATTATTTTTATATATAATGGCTTCTCATTCTTGCTCTTTCTCATCCTCTCTCTCTCTCTCATCCTCTCTCTCTCTCTCATCCTCTCTCTCTCTCTCTCCTCCTCTCTCCTCTCTCTCATCCTCTCTCTCTCTCATCCTCTCTTCCTCTCCTCTCATCCTCTCTCTCTCTCAACCCTCTCTCTCATACTTTCTCTCTCTCTCATCCTTTCTCTCTCTCTCATCCTTTCTCTCTCTCTCATTCCTTTCTCTCTCTCTCTCATCCTTTCTCTCTCTCTCTTCCTTTCTCTCTCTCTCATCCTTTCTCTCTCTCTCATCCTCTCTCTCTTCTCTCATCCTCTCTCTCTCTCTCATCCCTCTCTCTCTCTCTCATCCTCTCTCTCTCTCCATCCTCTCTCTCTCATCCCTCTCTCTCTCTCACTCTCTCTCTCTCATCCTCTCTCTCTTCATCCTCTCTCTCTCTCATCCTTCTCTCTCTCTCATCCTTTCTCTCTCTCTCATCCTTCTCTCTCTCTCTTCTTTCTCTCTCTCTCATCCTTTCTCTCTCTCTCATCCTTCTCTCTCTCTCATCCTTTCTCCTCTCTCTCATCCTTTCCTCTCTCTCTCATCCTTTCTCTCTCTCTCTCCCTTTCTCTCTCTCTCATCCTTTCTCTCTCTCATCATCTTTCTCTCTCTCTCTCCTTTCTCTCTCTCTCATCTTTCTCTCTCTCTCCATCCTTTCTCTTTCTCTCTCTCTCATCCTTTCTCTCTCTCTCTCTCTCATCCTTTCTCTCTCTCTCTCTCATCCTTTCTCTCTCTCTCTCTCATCCTTTCTCTCTCTCTCTCATCCTTTCTCTCTCTCTCTCTCATCCTTTCTCTCTCTCTCTCTCATCCTTTCTCCTCTCTCTCTCTCATCCTTTCTCTCTCTCTCTCTCATCCTTTCTCTCTTCTCTCTCTCATCTTTCTCTCTCTCTCTCTCATCCTTTCTCTCTCTCTCTCTCTCATCCTTTCTCTCTCTCTCTCTCTCATCCTTTCTCTCTCTCTCTCTCTCATCCTTTCTCTCTCTCTCTCTCTTCCTTTCTCTCTCTCTCTCTCTCATCCTTTCTCTCTCTCTCTCTCTCTCATTCTTTCTCTCTCTCTCTCTCTCTCATCCTTTCTCTCTCTCTCTCTCTCTCATCCTTTCTCTCTCTCTCTCTCTCTCATCCTTTCTCTCTCTCTCTCTCATCCTTTCTCTCTCTCTCTCTCATCCTTTCTCTCTCTCTCTCTCATCCTTTCTCTCTCTCTCTCTCATCCTTTCTCTCTCTCTCTCTCATCCTTTCTCTCTCTCTCTCTCTCTTCTTCTCTCTCTCTCTCTCATCCTTTCTCTCTCTCTCTCTCATTCGGTCTCTCTCATCCTCTCTCTCGATCTCTCTCATCCTCTCTCTCTCTCTCGGTCTCTCTCATCCTCTCTCTCTCTCTCTCTCGGTCTCTCTACTCCTCTCTCTCTCTCTCTCATCCTCTCTCTCTCTCTCTCTCGGTCTCTCTCATCCTCTCTCTCTCTCTCTCTCGGTCTCTCTCATCCTCTCTCTCTCTCTCTCGGTCTCTCTCTCTCTCTCTCTCTCTCTCTCGGTCTCTTCATCTCTCTCTCTCTCTCTCGGTCTCTCTCTCTCTCTCTCTCTCTCTCTCGGTCTCTCTCATCCTCTCTCTCTCTCTCTCTCTCTCGGTCTCTCTCATCCTCTCTCTCTGTCTCTCTCATCCTCTCTCTCTCTCTCTCGGTCTCTCTCATCCTCTCTCTCTCTCTCTCTCTCTCTCTCGGTCTCTCTCATCCTCTCTCTCTCTCTCTCATCCTCTCTCTCTCTCTCTCTCGGTCTCTCTCATCCTCTCGGTCTCTCTCATCCTCTCGGTCTCCTCATCCTCTCGGTCTCTCTCATCCTCTCTCTCTCTCTCATCCTCTCTCTCTCTCATCCTCTCTCTCTCTCATCCTCTCTCTCTCTCCCTCTCTCATCCTCTCTCATCCTCTCTCTCTCTCATCCTCTCTCTCTCTCATCCTCTCTCTCTCTCATCCTCTCTCTCTCTCATCCTCTCTCTCTCTCTATCTCTCTCTCTTCTCTCTCTCTATCTCTCTCTCTCTCTATCCTCTCTCTATCTCTCTCTCTCTCATATCCTCTCTCTATCTCTCTCTCTCTCTCGGTGTCTCTCTATCTCTCGGTCTCTCTCATCCTCTCTCTCTCTCGGTCTCTCTCATCCTCTCTCTCTCTCGGTCTCTCTCATCCTCTCTCTCTCTCGGTTTCTCTCATCCTCTCTCTCTCTTGGTCTCTCTCATCCTCTCTCTCTCTTGGTCTCTCTCATCCTCTCTCTCTCTTGGTCTCTCTCATCCTCTCTCTCTCGGTCTCTCTCTCGGTCTCTCTCTCTCTCTCTCATCCTCTCTCTCTCTCATCCTCTCTCTCTCTCTCATCCTCTCTCTCTCTCTCATCCTCTCTCTCTCTCTCTCATCCTCTCTCTCTCGGTCTCTCTCTCTCTCTCGTCCTCTCTCTCTCTCTCTCGGTCTCTCTCTCTCTCTCTCTCTCTCGGTCTCTCTCTCTCTCTCTCTCGGTCTCTCTCTCTCTCTCTCCTCTCGGTCTCTCTTCTCTCTCTCTCTCGGTCTCTCTCTCTCTCTCTCTCGGTCTTCTCTCTCTCTCTCGGTCTCTCTCTCTCTCTCTCTCGGTCTCTCTCTCTCTCTCGGTCTCTCTCTCTCTCTCGGTCTCTCTCTCTCTCGGTCTCTCTCTCTCTCTCGGTCTCTCTCATCCTCTCTCTCTCGGTCTCTCTCATCCTCTCTCTCTCGGTCTCTCTCATCCTCTCTCTCTCGGTCTCTCTCATCCTCTCTCTCTCGGTCTCTTTCGGTCTCTCTCATCCTCTCTCTCTCTCTCTCTTTCGGTCTCTCTCATCCTCTCTCTCTTCTGGTCTCTCTCTCTCTCTCGGTCTCTCTCTCTCTCTCGGTCTCTCTCTCTCTCTCGGTCTCTCTCTCTCTCTCTCTCTCTCTCTCTCTCTCTCGGTCTCTCTCTCTCTCTCTCTCTCGGTCTCTCTCTCTCTCTCTCTCTCTCTCTCTCTCTCTCTCTCTCTCTCTCGGTCTCTCTCTCTCTCTCATCTTTTGTCGGTCTCCTTCATTCTCTTTTCTGACACGCTGTCTTTCGCACACTCAGAAGTAGTGTAAACTTACTAATATTAAAAGACCCTCTCCATATTTATCACGATTTTATACAACTGATCATAATCGTGTATCCCTCCCCCTTAATATTTATCCAAAAGTGCATTCATTTGTTATACTTCATACATATATAACCCTAACCTCTTGACAGACTATCCAACTATAGCTGAGCTTTTCAACAAGTCATTTTACCTTTTCTATTCTATTTCATGTCCTCCTCCTCCTCCTCCTCTTCCTCATCTCTCTCCCTCTCCTCATGCATATAAGTAATTTGACACGTGATATTGTCAAAATTCCCCATCGCGTGATGTGTATAGAAATTTTACATGCTTAATTTTCTAAAATTATATTTGTGATGAACACCAGAAATACAGACTCCATTTCGGTTCATATTATTCTATCTAACTTTTATATAGAAAACAGTTTTCATATTAATATGATAAAATTGAAATTAAAATTCTTATTTTCTGATAAATAAATGTTATTTAGTGGAGATTTGCCAACACCTTTCCATGGTTGCTCAATCTATATTAAGCTCCTTTTCTACCTCCTCCCTCTCTTGCGCTCTCTCTCTCTCTCTTCATCTCTTTCTTTTTACTCCCTCAATCTCTTTCTTTTTACTCCCTCAATCTCTTTCTTTTTACTCCCTCAATCTCTTTCTTTTTACTCCCTCAATCTCTTTCTTTTAACTCCCTCAATCTCTTTCTTTTAACTCCCTCAATCTCTTTCTTTTAACTCCCTCAATCTCTTTCTTTTAACTCCCTCAATCTCTTTCTTTTAACTCCCTCAATCTCTTTCTTTTAACTCCCTCAATCTTTCTTTTAACTCCCTCAATCTCTTTCTTTTAACTCCCTCAATCTCTTTCTTTTAACTCCCTCAATCTCTTTCTTTTAACTCCCTCAATCTCTTTCTTTTAACTCCCTCAATCTCTTTCTTTTAACTCCCTCAATCTCTTTCTTTTTACTCCTCAATCTCTTTCTTTTTACTCCCTCAATCTCTTTCTTTTTACTCCCTCAATCTCTTTCTTTTTACTCCCTCAATCTCTTTTCTTTTTACTCCCTCCATCTGTTTTTTTTTTTAACTCCCTCGATGTCTCTCTATACCCCCTCTGTCTATACCTCTTCTTTCAACCACCTATCTCTCTGGGCAACTGATAAATTATAATACAAAGAAAGAGAGGCAAAGAAGAAAGCTGACCAGATAGAAATCTAAATTAATTCTTATTTGTATTCTTAGTATCGCCTGTACTTACGATTGAACCTTTAACTTCAGCCTTATAGAAGAATTCATGGCGTAATAGATATAAAATGCCACATAATCATCGGTTCTAAATGGCAGTCTTCTGTAGATTTAAGGTTTCATCTTCAGTATGAACGATACTAAGAATATAGTTGCGAATTACGTTTCTAAACTTTTGCGATGGGGATTGGTTATTCATATTTTAATTTTTCCGGCTACTACTCTTATCTTGAGTGTTAGTTTCACAACGTTTCAGTCGATGTAACCTACGACCTTCTTCAAGTATATCTTGTTGAACTCTGGAAAATTTCACTCTGTACAGTCTTGTTCAATTACTTGCTTCAAAGTTTTCGTTGACCAGCTAATATTTCTGCGATTCATGGCACACCTGCTTCTGTTACCGTGTTTCCAGGAAGATGAATGTTCTCATGACGTACAAGCATCACTAATTCGTCCTTTGGATAACATATATGCTGGGAAAATGTAATGCTTTCAACTAATCTAACAAGTTGGATTTAATCAGATTTCCTATTTGATATGTTCATTAAATTTAATATTAATCGGTAAATATATTCGTATGCCTCGTTGGGTTATATATTTTTTCAATTGATTTTCTTTTTTCGAAACAAATAATACGTTCATATTTTGTTATTTGTTGTAATATTAATGAATTCTAATTTATTACTATTTCATTTCGTATTTAGTTTTTTTTCTGTGGCGAAAATAAATTTATATATTGATACGTAGTTTGCTTGAAGCATTGTGTGGGATAGGTATGTAGTAGAGAATTAGAAGGCTATCACAATGCGAGGAATGAGATATAGTCGTTGTTGTTGGAAGAAGACGAAGACAAGTGGCGATTTACAAATCAATAAGTACATACATATATGTCTATATATACATATATTTATTCAGTTGTATTAAATACAAATGTTTTACTTGTTATGTCTGTGGCAATATCCATTATTAATTTCTGAAAAAAAATTTATATATATGCATATTTAATCATTTAAAACCAGTTCGTCTTGATGAAAAACAGTTCTAAATACCATCTTGTCATGTGATAATTTCGCTATTCAAATGAAAGGTCATGCAGTGCAAAATGTACGCGAATAATAAACATGGCAGGTGTATTCTCACTTGGTGCAAAGATAATAGTTCTTCTATTGAACTATTATTTAATACACGTTTAAAAGCAACGCTTTAGGCAAATGGTAAAGATCGATACCGCAGAGTGCTACGTTAACATTCTGCCCAGATAACTAACAGCTCAGAATATTTTTTTTTCTTAAATATATTTTAAAAAGTAAACAGAGTATTGAAGTAGACAATAAAATTTATAAAGGAAAAGCACTCAATAAGAGAGATATGAAAAGCTTCTAGTTAAAGCAATATTGAAAAGTTGTCTCCCCTTAGGTAGAGCGAACACTCTCTGGAGGCTTACTATGTTTGATAAGTAAAAATAATAGGAATGTTTTTCTTTCTTCGTTGTATAGTTGTCTGATGCCGTTATATCTGGACAAATTGATGAATCGGTACTTCTGTATTTACCGACCCGCAGTTTACACACAGTTTCTTGGGTGTGCTCAGCCATTGTTGGGAATAACCAGAAGCTGGTGATTGCAAAACGTTAAACTTATAATGATAAACAGAAAAAACTTAGAAATACAATAAATAAAATTATATATGTATCCAACCCATTCCTTATTCCTAAGTATAACCCTAACCTGCGCGATTAAAATTAATTTTTTTTATTTTTCCAATTTATAAAAAAAGTAGCCTTCATAGATTCATATTCACTAAAAACAGACAGCACGTGCGTTCAAAAATGAGAAACACTCGGTCGACCTTATGATTGGTTTTGACAGTACGACTTCCGTTTTCGTAGCTTTTCAACTTTAAAAAAAAAAAAAAAAAAAAAAAACTTAAAAAGTTAAAAAGAAAGGAGAGGTCTTTGCTTTAGGAATGATCTTCTTGAGGTCAATCTTTCTATGTTTATTCCAGTATTGCGGTCCTGGATATGACCTTAACCTATGTCCGATGGTGAGGCCTCAGCTTGCGGGCTTTGGGGAGTGGGGAGCCACCCTTTAATTGCCATTGCTTCCAGGTCTACTATGACCCGGAGTGGTAGTACCTGTTAGGGTCTCAACTATGGATTAAATAGAAGCCGACTTGAAAAAAAAAAAATATATATATATATATATATATATACATATATTCTATTAAAATAATTTCATTCAAAATCACTGGATTTGGCATTAAATAACCTGAAAAGGGTTGATATGCCGTAAAACAAAAATAACCAACCCAGCATTGCTTCCAGGACTTCTCCTTGCGATTGGGTTCAAGTAATATCAGTTCAGGAGAAGTGCAGTTTGATATTGCGTTGCTATAATTCCTTGCAGCAGGTGTTCATTGTCTGTCTAGACTAAAAGGAGTCTAACAAAACCAGACGTGTACATACGCATAACACAGGTTGGTACTCCTCAGTGAGTAGCTACATCTGCGCCTATTTCAAAAGCCTTGGGAGTTTGAAAAGAACCGCATCCACTGATGACAATCATTATGATTGCAATTGTATTTGTTTATGGTTAGACAATGAAATCTGTGACTAATAACAATTAAATTTTTCTCTTGATCTCCTTCCTTTTCTTCTTTTTTCTTTTGTTGCATTGTTTCCTGTAATTATTTCCATAAATCAGCTATTGCAAATACAGACGGTGCCATCCAATTAAATTATAGTCTCCCTGAAGCCATGTTCTCGTGGACAATGTGTTCATTTATAGAAACGTTTTGTTATAGATGCGTCTCTCCCTCTGTGAGACCCCGTGAATGTTGGTTGGTTTGTCACATTTTATCAATAAATATGCATCTAAAATTGATTTATCTTATTTTTACATACATTCAACTAGCTCCATGAGGATTTTTTTTTATGTTATGCGACATAAAAATTACTTTCGCTTTGGTCTATTATGCTTAAGTTTGATAAATAGCATTTCTGTTGTTCTGTTATGCTTATGTTTGAAAAATAGCATTTCTGTCAGTATATTATTAAGTCTGAAAAATATCATTTCTGTTAGTCTATAATGCTTGTTTGAAAAATATCATTTCTGTTAGTCTATAATGCTTGTTTGAAAAGTATCATTTCTGTTAGTCTATAATGCTTGTTTGAAAAGTATCATTTCTGTTAGTCTATAATGCTTGTTTGAAAAATATCATTTCTGTTAGTCTGTCCTGCTTAAGTTTAAAAAATATAATTTCTGTTGATTTGTTATGCTATTTTTCAAACATAAGTTTATCTATTAATTTTAAAAATTTTATTTATTTATTGCGGGCTATTATCCTCACTATTCCTCTGGCCTTCATCAGGTGGTAACCGCGACGGGATAGGAACTCTGAATTTCCTGACTGCATTCACTAGTTGTTGTCTCACCATGTCTTGGCCAAGTAAGCCTACGGCCGGATTTGGGTAGGATTGAAACCGCTATCTTCAGACAATTCTCACTTGGAACTGTAGAAATTCAACGTCTCTATCAACTGCGCCACGGGCCCGAAGGGCGATCAAGGTTGAATTTTTTTGTCTTATAAATTCATGTTGATTTATTATCTGATCTTCTATGGTCGGGTCCGTACCGAATGGTATATATTATTTAATTGGAATTCATTATTGAGATGAGTATTATTTATTAATTTATTTAATTTTTTATTTATTGCGGACTATTATCCGTGATGATATGACAACAACTAGGGAAGGCAGTAATTGCAAGGAATGCAGTAAGGAGATTCAGAGTTCCTATCCGGTTGCGGTTACCACCTGACGAAGGCCAGAGGAATAGTTGGCTGAAACGTGAAATAAATAAGAAAACATGAGGATAATAGTCCGCAATAAATAAAAAATGTTAAAAATTAATAAATAATACTCATCTCAATAATAAATTCCAGTTAAATAATAGGTTTATCTGTTGGTCTGTCATGCTTAAGTTTGAAAAATAGCATTTCTGTTTGTGTGTTATGCTTAGGTTTGAAAGAAGCATTTCTGTCTGTTATGCTTATGTTTAAAAAAAAATAGCTTTTTCTTTGGTCTGTTATACTTAAGTGTTAAAAATAGTATTTCTGTTCGTGTGTTATATTTAAGTTTTAAAAAATAGCTTTTTCTGTGTGTGCGTGTGTGTGTGTTATGCTTATGTTTGAAAAATAGCATTTGTGTTAGTTTATGCTTAAGTTTTAAGATAGCATTTGTGTTAGTATCCCATACTTAGGTTATATAAAAAGTTTTTTTGTTTTTTTCGGTTATACTCAAGTTTGAAATTAGTTTTTATGGTATTTTTCTTTGCTAAATTATAGCAAGATTGGACGCATGTTCAAATTTATTCTTGCTATTTTTTTATTTTTTTTTTACTGTTTTATCTTCTGCCAATTATTTTGCTAGCACATTGTTTTTGCCATAATAGTTTGAAACACAAGATTCCTGATTGAATTTAATAAAATCAATTTTTTTTTTCATGCAATATTGACACCAGTTCCAATTCATCAATATTTGTGTTCTGTTTTAATCAGCATTTCTAATGAACCAAAGAAGACATTAATCTCCGATTCCGATAACCGTTTCGAATGATTGTGCTTTACAGTTAAAACTTAGGTTGCAAGAATTTACCATTTTTTTTTTTTTTCATCTGCAAAATATCTCCCTGCAATGCGGGCTCTTTTAATAATGTAGTTTGAAAACACACATTCACATGAATAAAAGATATGCATCTTGAAGGACCTTTATTATTAGTGTAAAATCTTTTGGATAAAAACTAGGGAGTAGGAGTACAAGTCTCTTTTATTACACCCCAGGGGCATATTCTTTAGATGCCGTCTTTGATTCTATTTACATGTTTTAGACTAAACATCAGAATTCAGTTTTTTGTTTTTTTTTTCCTGGGAGTGGAGAACAGTATGGAGGAAGGCAAGTAGAAATTCTATATTTGTGTTTGTAATAATGAAAGAAAAACTATATCTGCTCATTAGCTTCTGATATTTAGTCTCATTTTTAAATATTCATTATTTAGGCATCAGACGGGTTTTTTCTCACCGTTTAGGTCAGGGTTGTAAAATTAGGAGTTATAAGCTCCAACTCCAATGCATAAGATTTCAAAAATTCTGGCCTCGACTCTTTATTTAAAAATCTTTCAATAGTCAAACTGTTAATTCTGCAGAGATTATAAAATATGACTCTCTACAAGTCGGACTCCTTTCAAAACTCTGGAGTCCTGGTTTCTGTTCTCCTACTCTTCAACCTTCTTCAGGTGTATATTTTGTAGTCGGTAACCTTTGTGAAATTTCAAACGGAACCCTTTTATTTAATCCACTTGAGTAAGCTTTTTTTTTATTCAGCATTCCATGATGTTTAAATTTTTACACTTGCGATTATAAAGTTTATGAAGGAACTTGAGAAAAAAATTCCAACTCTTATGAGATGTATGTCAAAGGCATTAATATTAAGTGGGTTGAACCAGCTTCTCCTGGAGGAGGATATATCTTGGGAATATTAAGTTCATGATTTTCCCCCAGTCTCTATTTGCTCCTAAATATAAACACAGATTCAATGAATAGGGCTTTTTTTTTATATATACATAGGAGTCGTCACTTATCAAGGCCTGGAGGCCACTCGAGGATAAGGCTTAATGAGTGTACAGTAGTTAGTAGGACAATATCGTAGTAATCTTTAGTAGTTTCACTCTTAAAGGAGGAGACGCATTAGTCTGAATATCAGGAACCCTACGCGGTGAATCTCATAAAGGTTTATAACAAGGTATCTTTGAAAAATGAATAGCATTCAACTTTCCATCTATCATAATACAACCAACGTTTTGGTATTAAATGACTCAAAGGGTTGATATGTTGTGAAGAAAACCAAACAAATCACCATTTTTCAAAAAAATGGTATTTCCTGATCACCATAAATAAGATGCAAAAAACAAAAAGTTGTACAATCTAGTCTGATGTCGTTGCGGTATATAGAATGAAACACAAACTAAAATACACTTTTTTAACCTTCAGGCTTAGAATGAAAGTGTAGTATCTGTTTTGTCTAAAGACGGCACAATCATGGGGCTTACATTCATACCGAGTGTTCATACTAAAAAATATATCACAAATTTCAAAGTAGACCCCCAAAACAAGATATATTCTGAAATTGCATTAATCAACTGCAATAAACTTAGATAATTATGCTTCAGTTTGAACAAAAGCAGAACAGCATTATTGTGGGTTCTGCATTCACACCGGGCGTCAATAGTGCAAATATTTTTAAGCATGGCGACAGTATAAAACAGATGACGAAATTTCTACAGATTCCACTCATAATTTAGTGTTTTATATTTTTACTAGCAAGGAGACCCGACGTTGGCCGAGATTGAATGATGATCAACGAATGTTTCACACTCTCATATTTTTGTCATCAAAATCGATGAAATAGTTCATTTTTTTTTTTTTACAATCAAAATAGCCTACTCTTTGTGACCCACTGCGGTGTACTAGGAGTAAGCTTCACATGTCTCCCCATGGTGATTTAGTCCGCAATACATTGTAGTTTACATTGCACTGTAGAGAACCTACTATTGATTTTATGAAATTAATTTTATATATAGTGGCTTGAATTAAAGTTTAAAATGCAAAAGTCAGGTATCATGGTTCAATTGTGCTCTAAACAGAAACATTCATTTCGAACATGCCCGTCATATCAAAGAACCTACTGTTGATTTTATATGCCGAGCCTTTCTGCTTGTGTGATAATAAAACTTAAATGCATTTGCGATGTTAGGTTGTATAGGGCGTTAACTTTAGTCAAAATCACATGAAGTACATTTGTGAATATTTTTTTTTTTTTTTTTTTCTTTTCAAATCAGCCCAGCCATTTCGGAGTCCATAGGGAAAGAACTCGCACACATACACACACAGTTCCTTTATATAATCGTAAATAAATAGATATTTATAAATCTTAGTGAACAGAAATGTTTAACTGTTTTTCTTTTGTGTTGCAGGTATGATTACAAAAAGCTCCTATACAATGCAACCTTCTGCCTTGTGCCAAGAGGAAGGAGATTAGGATCATTTAGGTAAGTGTCATTTTTTTTTTTTCTTTTTATATTTAAAAAAAATTATTCACAAGTAAGAAGCCCCGGTGTTACCCTGGATTGAATAAGAAACTTTTAACACCATTTTACCTTTTTTTAGTCCTACTACATTATGAGAAAGTAAATATGAAATTTAAATTCCAAACAAAATGTAAAATTAGTTTATGGAATAGTGGATAAGCAAGGCAACATGCTAGTAGAAATAAGGGCACATCATTTAAATTGAACAAATTAATAGAAATATACTTAATCCAGCTTTAATGATTTGTTCTCAATTTTATGGTATCCAATTTTTAAGATATAGGATGTACTTAGCTTTGATTGGTTGTGAGGCAGAGTAAAAGTAAGATTATATTAATTGAAATCAATTTTGATATTTTCTTGTTTATATCAAAGCTCTGACATCGCATGGTAATCTCAATGAAAATTATTTTTTGTTTCCAAAAATATAACGAAAATTTAATGGAAAAACTTTAAGAAACTTTTAGAAATTAAAGGGAAAAAGTTCAAATCAAAAGAAAAAACACTTCATCGCATGATAAGTTTAATGAATAAATATATATTTTTTTAATTTTCTTTTTTTAAACCTTTTCTTTGCCTTTTTAAAACTTTTTTGCTCTTTTTTTTTTTTTACTTTTTCTGATTAACTTTTTCTCTGCTTTTTTTTTTTAAAGATTTTCTTTGCTTTTTTAAGTTTTTTTCATGCTTTTAACTTTTTTCTTTGTTCTAACTTTTATAATTTTTTTCTTTTCCTTTTAACTTTTTCGTTTCCCCCCTTTTTTTTTAATTTTTCGTTTTACCTTTTTTTAAAAAACTTTTTCTTTTCCCCTTTTTTTAAACTTTTTCCGTTTCTCCTGTTTTCTAAACCTTTTTTCCTCTTTTTAATTATTTTTTCCTCTTTTTTACCCTCTTTTTTTTTAACTATTTTCTTTTCCTCTTTTTAAAAGTATTTTCTTTTCCTCTTTTTTAAAACTTTTTTCCCCTTAACTTTTTTTTCCCACATTTAATTTTTTTTCCTTTTATTTTGCTATTTTTACAATTTTCTTTTCATTTGCTTCAACTTTCCCTGATTTTTTTTGATTTTTTATTTTTTTTGCTCAGCCCTTGCTTATTTCCATCATTGATTAGATTTGTCGCCTAAGAAAATAACTAACACACTGTAGACAAAAACCATTTCCAAAGGACCTCTGCAGCTGACCACAGCGCCAAATAAAGAATTCCCCTTTTTATTTCATGTTCGTTTAACATGACTGCTCCTCATTTCTACTGACTGACAAGTTCCTAGTGTTATACATGATTGGCATCAAGAACAATAATGCTAGCAAGTAAAATTTACCAGACTCCAATCTTGTCAGCTTAAACTCCAAATTAATTCAACAACAAATACTTGCCTCTCGCCGCCTTCACACATGGCGCTAAAGAGCTACATAAAGCAAGATTTTTCCCTACTTAGTGAAGTAGTGCTCTTATGAAAGTTACTTTATTTTATTATTGTTTTCTTTTATAGAAACGAGTAATGCAAACTTGATTGCTTATGTGTACGTTATGGATCTGTGATTGACGGTTATGTTCTGTATGCTGAAGCATTCACATTCACATCTTTGTGTTAGATTTGTGGTGAAAGCAAAGTGAAAAAAAAAAGATGAAAGGTTTCAGTTTATGTTGTAATTCTTTTCCTATCAACATTTATTCACGGAAATCAGTCTTTCGTAGTTATCGCACAAATAACGTCTCGCCTTTCTTTCTTGGTGCTATGAGATAAGACTAGCTGAAGATAACTGGTATCCTGACCTAACATTGATGTTATTGTTTTCTTTTTTGTTGTTTTTACATTTCCCTTCATAAAACTCAATCATGTTCTGCGCAGTAAAAATTAACAAAAAAAAAAAACAATAATTTTTCTCTACAAAACAACCAAACTAAACATGAATAAATATTTGAAGATATAAAGAACTTGATGCATAAAACAAAAAGTGAACAAGTTCTTGATGAGCTGGCCTCTTAAGTAATCCGATTTACCAAATTTCCATTACTAACGATTACTACGATATTGTTCCTTGGACTACCATTAGCCCTTATCCTCGAGTGGCTTCTGGCTTTGAAAAGTGGTGACTCTTCTGTAAAAAAAAAAAAAAAAAATTCTAAAATGACTGGATTCGGCAGTAAATAACTCAGAAAGGGTTGATATACCGTAAAACAAAATTACTAAACCAAATCTTTGTTAGATCTCTGAGAGCAAAAAAAAAATGGAAGGTTCAGTTGTAATTATTAACCTACCAATATTTAATTTAGGAAAAGCAAGTTTTTATCGTTACAGATGGCCCAAATAACGTCACAGCTATTTTCATGTCTTATGTAAATATTATTAAACCAACAATGATAACACTTTTATTGTGAGATGCAATCAGCAGCTGAATTCTTCTTTGCATCGATTTTCTTTGTCTCCGTTTTATATCAGATTTGAAGAAAATTATTAACTATATGTATGAACAGTTCTTTTTTAAGAATATTTTGTCTATATATTCACCATTTTTTTTTTGTATCAAACCCAACTGATGAGACCTATTGAACATTTAATGTTCACACTAGAAAAAAATGATTTAATATGACCAAAACAATAGCTTGAAATTAATAAAAATGTTTTACACTAAAAGTCCTGTTTCTATTCCTTTACTATATTTTGAGTTCCCATTCTTTAATTACTAGTAAGCTTTCAACTAACTTTTTCTCTTGAAAAATTAAAATAGCATATATATATATATCTATAAAAGTGAACGTGTCTGTCTGTGTGTCTGTCTGTCTGTGTACATTTCCCTACGCAATAACTCTGTCAATTTTTAGTCTATAGACTCGAAATTTGAAATACCGGGTACTGAGATTTGGGAAAATCGATGTGACGGGTGTAAGCCAGAAATTTGGCTTTAAGAACTCTACCAAACTCCTCCGACAATTTTGGGTCTAGATACTTGAAATTTTAGATTTAGGTTCCTTGAACATGGATCTAACTTAATAAAGTGATTTGAGCCCGAAACAATAAATTTTAAGGGGTCATAATAGGGGTCAAAGTTTTAAAAAATTAACCATTTTTTTGTTGTTTTGCTTTTTTTGCACAGCATACACCTCCAAACACCCGAGCAACGCCGGGCACCCCTGCTAGTAATATATATATATATATATATATATATGTGTGTGTGTGCAATATTAAAAAAAAATGTATCTATAGACAATACTGTTTCATGATTATGCAATTTTTAGTGTGTAAAATAATTACTTTCAATTGAATGTGAATGCAGTTGCAAAGTCACTTTGGACTTTGCAGTCTGACATTCAACCCCTAAGACGACATCAATTAATATGGGAAAGAGAATTAGAATTCTATATAATATTGAATCAGCAGGACATATACAGTAAGTTTAGTCATATACTATTTAGCAATAATATATATATATTTGTTGTTTTTTTAACGATAAATATGGTTAAATAGTGGCTTCGCCTCCAAGCTCATTTTTATTGACTTAGAAAGTCGCCCATAATTTATTTGGACGTATATAACATTTTTATTATTTATTATTTTTAAAAGAGTTTTATATATATATATATATATATATATATATATATATATATATATATATAACTATAATTATTTTTAATACCTACGGACATTAACATATCATCATTGCAGGAATTATGATTACAGCTGGTGAGGAGATTCGAACCCAACCACGAAGCCATCTCTGGCTCCATTAACAAAGAACAAACCACACGGTCAATGTTAACCGCGAGAAATAGTTAAAATTAACATTTATATAAATGTCAAGGCGGATAGATTATGATTATAACATTATGATCTGCGTATATTATATATATATATATATATATATATATATATAAGGATTACCTCAGAAACAAAATTTTTTTTTTCTAAATAAATTTTCACAATTTATGTAATAAATTACTTGTATTTCTATCTAGCTTATCAATTGAAATTTCAACATATTTTCTGAATCTGTCAGGTCTCATCTGACCATCGGGTCTCAATAAGCCAAGTCAACAATTGTGTCATCTCGCATGATTTGATTTAGTAGAATAAAAAAAACAAAATAATTCGCTTTTTTTTTTCTTTTTTTTTTTCACTGTCTTTTTTTCTTTGTTGTCCTCATAAATATGACAACAAAAATTGTGGCTGCTTATTTGTTTTTTGTTTTGTTCATATAATTTATTTTTTTATTTCATTTTTTGTTTTTTACATATCCAATTTCTTTTCCTATCTTCTAAAGGACCCGGAAGATTATTTTTTGCCTTAAAATTTGGTATATCAATTTTTTTTTTTTAGCTTATTCCGTTTATCGATTTTCTTACACGCACACACATTAGAAAATGTTTTTTTTTGTACTTTTTTGACATATTGCTATTTTGTCCCAGGCAGACCAAAGTTCTGTTGATGGATACAAAGTTTAGCATTTTTTTTTTTTTTTGTATTGTTTTCCTTCAATAAACGTTGTTGTTGAACTGTAAAATTTCCAACGTATATAAATTGCTCAAACTCTACTAGAAGGAGTTTATTCTGTAGCGAGGGACTAGTAAACATTTTAAGGCAAAATGATAAATTGTAGATGCCATAAAAATTTCTGATGCTTCTTAAGGTATTTTTTATTTTATCAAAGCCTATTCAACTTTTCATGGAGGAATATATATATATATATACATATATATATATATATATATATATATATATATATATATATATATATACATATACATATATATATATATATATATATATATATATATATATATATATAAAGTGGCTTGGCAAGACCACAGGGGAGACAACCTAATCAGCAAAACTGAAGCTGGCTTGCAGAACACTATATATAAACATGTAGGCAAATTTAGGCATAATTTCTAGGTTTGAAAATATAGGTTCTTTTTTACCAATGATTATAAAATTTTAACCGTAGAATAGTATTATAATCTTCAAAACGCCTGCAAATTTTCATGTAGTTTCGTCTCATAAAACCAAAGATATAAACATTTCCATATTCGATTTGGCTCTCAGTGTAGGCATATCCGTATAATAGATATACCACCTTTTTGGTAATTTTATAAGTTCCAAATCTCGGCGACTATTGGTCAGAATTTAACAAATAAAGGCTCGTTAGAAAGGTAATTACCTAAAATGTGTGGTGGGCTATGTGATATTTACCCTTAAGGTCACACATTAAAGGAATAATCCATCATCCACAGGCTATTTTTGGCACTTTTTTTACAGTCATAAAATGCTTCAATCATAATCATTTGTTTTCATAGTTTTTCATATGAATTACAAAATATCTGATGTTTCCGTAAAATCTCTGGCCTTGATCAAGGGGAGACTAAAACTTGTTGCTACAGTTTCAAATGATCTGAAATAACAGCAAGGAAAGACTTGATTGCAAATATTTCTATGTTATATCCCCTCTGTTATATCTGTTTTCATACATAAAGTAAATTTCAATGTATAAGTATCCTTTGATACTGGAAATATTCATAATCGTACCCTATTTCCGAAAGAGGAGAGATATAATGTATGAGAAATATTTGGAATCAAGTCTTCCCTTGTTGCTATATCAGATCATTTGAAACCATAGCAGCAAGTTTACGTCTCGCCTCCATCATTTGGGGAAATATACATTAGTAAGTTATGAAGATATATGTAGCAATCATATTACATAGAATTTTCCACATTTCATCTCAGTAAGTACAGGGATGAAATGCGAAAAAGATTGTGCAACTTAATTGTTATGTATGCTTTCATAACTTATGTGATAAAGCACTGTTGAAGTAAATACTGAAAATCGATACGTAAAATATATTATAACATTTTATATAGATCCATGAAATGAAAATATGTTGCAACAAAATTATTTCCACTTTAGATGTGGCATTTTTTTTTTTTTTTTTTTTTTTTTTTTTTTTTGTATATCTGAGCATTGATGAGTACCCATCTTAGGAGAAAGTAATTAACGTATATATTGAACTTTAGTACAGTTCAATAAAGGAATTTTTAGACGAACATAATGAGTTTTTGTTTCCTATAAAGAAAAAGTGGTTAAAACGGTAAGAGTATTTATAGCTCTACTTTTGAAGTATTATGCTATATAAAGAAACAGGTGGTCGCGGTAACCACTTGATGAAGGCCAGACGAATAGTTGGCCCAAATGTCGGGAAACAAAAACTAAAAGATTTGGATAATAGTCCGCAATAAATAAATGAATACAGAAACATTGTTCAAAATTTATATTTGAATAGAAAATCTTATTTCATATATATATATATATAGTAAATAAATGTGATTTTATTAAAAAATTACCACCCCTATATTACTATCCAAGCACGTTATTTAAGTCAAAATACACTATATTTTGAAATTCTCTGTCTCTCTCATATATATATATATATATATAAATTCTTCACCATCCGAACGTCTTCGCCTGCTTGAATCTTGTCTTTGCCAATCAGGCAATTCCATCTTTTAGAAAAGGAATGTGTATGGTGGCTGAGAGGGTGGAATGAGGGTGGAAAGTTGTATGTTTTGGTTTCGATTCTAGCTGATGGTACCCAAGTCATATATATACATATATATATATAGTTTTGATCTCACTACTATATATTAGGTTTAATATAATAATCGATAGAGCGTTTTCTCTGTAATAATAAATACATAATCTGCTTGAATTAAAATATATTTAAGTGTATGTTATGACTGGGCAATGCCGGGTGGCCTGCTAGTGTGTGTGTGTGTGTGTGTGTGTGTGTGTGTGTGTGTATGTGTATATATATATATATATATATATATATATATATATATATATATAGGTTTTTGAATGCTTAATTTGCATAACTATCTAAACGATATTAAAAAAACTTCTCTACATGAATAAGTCACCTTGATGCATGTGATCTCTCCCATACATTCCAGTAATATTATTCCTGGAAGTGATATTAATCATTTGCAGGTTGACAGCCAATATTATATACGTAAGTGTGCACATATGTGCGTCATAGAAATATGTCATGCGCAAAGGTCCTAAGGTTTCAATTGCTTTTGTGCAAGTAAACGTTCTTGACTTCAAGTGAAGCCGGCCATAAAATTTGGTAAATTCCTTTCTTGTCTCTGCAGAGTTAATGAAGAGGAATTTAACTATTTAGTGCTGTCGATGTATATTGATCCATGTCAGCTATCACAGACATCTGCCGGATTCCAATTTTCCAGTTTCCAGTCAGTATCTTACCATTTTCTTAAGAGAGGGGGGGAGGCAGCCAAGGGTGAAAGGTTGTCATTGTGGGTATTCTGTCTCTTGTAATCAAATTCTACAACAATAAAATGATAGCAGCGTAACAGTTGTTATTGTTGTTGTCCGGCCATGAATGCTATTAATGTTCATCTTTGCTTTGCCAAAACTGTCTCCTGGTGCTGTGGGTAAAACTGCCAAATTTTTCACCATTTCCTAAGGTCTTTCCACAGATAACAGTGATGGCTATGTCTGAGGCCCGGAAGCGTTACAAGTAAATGATGACTACTTATATATATATATATATATATATATATATATATATATATATATATATATATATATAAATATGACTTTATTAAATGCTGAAGACTTGTCCACACAAGCCAATGGCTTCTACCTGAACAGATGACCAGAGGCTAACCTACCTAAGCTGGCAAGGTCAGCAGATTCTAATTTATCTGCATTGCACATTTCGATTATCTTTTGTGTATGTGCAGGTGCTTAACACCATCTTTTATTCGATTTATATTTATTTTAATAACTTATACATACATCAGTATATGTGAGTATGTGTACATACATTATATATATATATATATATAATGTAAAATACACACGCCACATACACACACACACACACACACACATATATATATATATATATATATATATATATATATATACACACACACACAGGGTGAGCCAAAGGAAAAATCAAATGAAGCAGGCTTCAAAGATGTATAAATCCAGAAAGAAAACAGTTTGAGCACTTGCGTTGGTAAATGACTTAATTCTCATGAATATTATTAATACAATTGTCTTATTACATGTAGTTGTACATATATGTGATCTCCAAATAAATGTTTTGTTACTATCCACCTACTTTTGGCTCATCCTGTGTGTGTGTGTGCGTGTGTAGTAAAACTCCGGGATGCAGCATTAAAAATTAGTAACAAAATACAGTACAGTATATAATACACATGTATACAAGCAAATAACACTGTAAGGCGGGGCAAATGCCGTAAGTAGATGCCGGAAAAGCATTGTATTCAGTGTAACCAGAAAAAAACGTATTCTAGAGCCACCGTATCTCGAGTTTATACTCTGTGTGTGTTTGTGTATATATGTATATATATACATACACACACACGCACCAGTAGTATTCATTTGAAATGCCGAAAGATGGGATCAATTCAGACTCATAAATTTTGTTTGCTTTTCTATTTTGTTAGTACATTTTTATATTGCGTCTTACACATGTTTCATTGGATTGCAGAATATGCTTTCATCATAATACTAAACAACTCACGATGATAGACATTCATCAAACACCGCTACGAAGTTCAAGATATATGATTAAAAAAAGGAAAAAAGAATTTAGAAAAGAAAAAGAATATATATAAAATTTGTAAAAACAGAAGTTTAAAATACTTAACGTAATATTAGTACCCCCATCTCAATTAATAAACTTCCAAAATAAAGTAATATATATATATATATATATATATATATATATATATATATATAGAGAGAGAGAGAGAGAGAGAAAAAAAAAAGAAAACTCTGGATTGTCCGGGCGTACTTTCTTGCTTGCTTGAATCTTGTCTTCGATCGGTCGATCCTGTCTTTTAAAAAAAGGGGATAACAATTTAATTATATAGATAGATAGATATATGCGTGGCTCAGAGGTTAAGGAATGAGGGTGGAGAATTGTATATTTTGGTTTCGATTCTAACTAATGACACCCAAGTCATACATATATAATTTTAATTTTGGTCCCACTACTATATATTAGGTTCTATATAATAATGCATAGAAAATTGTCTATAATAGATGAATAAATATATAATCTGCATGAATTAAAATATTATTTTTAAGCGTATTTTATGACAGTCAGGCAAGGCGGGCGGCCTGCTAGTCTCTCTATCTCTCTCTCATATACACACACACACACTTTTTCATGCTGACCTATCATATGTGTCATATGAGGACTGCTTAGTAAATCATCAGCGGCCAACGTATGCACTGCTATTTTGTGTCGTTTTACTCTCCACTGCGGTTTTCCGTTGGTGATTTTTATTTTGTCACATAAAAATATATGTTCTCCCTTTTTCCTCCATTTCTGGTCAGCCGTACCCAATTTTTCAAAATCTACACATATTACAGCCTTCCAGTGTTCTTCTAAACTTACTGTTAATGGACCATATATCTTACCCCCCTCCCCTCTTTTTTTTTTTTTTTTTTTTTTTTTTTTACATAGTTGTTAGTTTTGACGTTTTCCATAGAGAGCTAAACTCAGACAAGATGCTTTCCGAGATTGAAGTCTCTCCTGAATACTGCCATGATGTCATACGAATTACATTTGGATTCTTTTTTCTTTTTTTTTTTTTCTTTTTTTTTTTTGCATATAAATGATAGTGAGTTTTCAGGTGATGTCCTTCTGTATTGGCTCTAGATTTCTTGGAGGTGATGTCATGCTCTCTGGATAGTTGTTTCGGTGGAGGGTTTTTCTTTTGTCCGTCTCTTGACAATTATTATTGTTACCACGTATTTTAAATATGTAGTGTTATATGTAGCAATAAGTAGGGTTGTGACAACAGCATATTGTTTTCATTGTTTTGACTCTTGCGTATATATCCGTTAATATCTTATACGTTTCTATATAGACGGATGTGGTTCTCGGTTGATTGACTGTGTCTTACTGTGTCGGATATATACTTGAGTCAAAAGAACGAAAAGAATATTCTGTTGTCATAACTCTATAAGTAGCAAGATTGCACGTCTAAAAACAAGATCAGGTTTTACGCTACTAATATTCTTTAAGATGCTGTGGTTCTTCTTCGGGTTGATATGCCATTAAATCAGCTGTAACATTGACTGGAATCGTCATCAAATACCAAGTCTTTCTTCTTCCTAGTATTACACAGGCACAGAAGTCTTTTCAGTCTTCACTTCTTTACACAGTCCTCGGTACACAATACAACGAGCTGAATTTTAAAATGACCTATATGCTAAAATGAATGCTTATTTATATTGCCCGCTTTCAACTCATTTGCATATTCAATTCACCATTACAGCATCCTTAGCCATTTCGAAAAAGTAGTGCTTTACTAAAACAACGATCACTAGTAAAATAATAATAATAAAAAAAAACTGTCACTGTTTGCATCGTATATTAATATTAAAATTGTTTGCAAGGACCTATCGTGTAGCAGATAAAGTATGAAGCAAAATTAAGTTCCGAGTTACACTCTTCCGGAGGTTGAAAGTTCAATTCTCAGTGCGGGTTGATTGCTTGAGACTTCTATTCAGTTCGAACAAAGGTATGCTGACCCCTGTGGATTAAATAAAAGATTCCGCTTAGAATTCTGTACAGATTCCAGAGTCCGAAAAGAAAGATTCTAGAGTTTGATAAGCTACACCTGAAAAAGGTCGGAGGTTACATCAGCCAAAACGTTATACACAAGATGAGGATGTTAGGAGTAGTATGAAAATATATGGATGGCAAGTAGACTATACAGAGGCGTCTATGTGCTTAGCTTGATGATTCTCCTTGTAACGTAACTGCCATAAACACATTTTTTTCGACTACTGTTATTAAACTCTACTCCCGAATTGAGCACTGTTGAAGTAAATACTGAAAATATATACACAATATATCATCTTATATGTGTATACGTGAAGCAATGTGTGTGTGTGTGTGTGTGCATTTAAATAGTGCATAACCTGACAATTATGTCTCTGTATCGAAACCTATCGATAAAGAGGAAAACCATAGAAAGATTTAATAAAACCTTTCATTGCAACAGTTGCTCGATTATTATTTTAAACTGGTGAGGGAAATGAAAGCCATTTTCGCTTCAGCATCCGTTGTCATTGAGACGATGTATGACGATTGTGCTGAATCAATATATGTAGATTATTAGACATGAGTGGTTTATGAAGTGCTCTTTACTGCTCGTCTGACTGGAGCAAACCCCTTTAATTAGAAAATTGTTTGTCTTGTAGCAAGAACACCAAAAAAAAAAAAAAATGCTGTATTAAATTATCAGCAAATAAATATCTCTTTGCCATAAGTGGATTGTAAACACTGTACGTAGAACACTGTATGAAGGGGGGGGGGAAGAAACAAAATGACAAGTGAAATCCTTTGTTGTTTGTCTTTTTTCTTTTCTTTTTCTTTTCTTTTTTTCTTGTAAATTGTCAATATACTTCCTTAGAAAAGGTTCTTGGCAGTGTTTTTATTAAATGAAAATTGATTCGGTTACACTGACGTATCGACTTGTCTTATTGAATTAATTATCTGGTTTGAAGTTAATTCCTAACAACGTTTGAAGTTCAACATTGAAAACATTAAAAAAAAAAAAAAAGAATGTGTTGCAGGGGGACTTGGAACCAAAAGTTCCCTGTCTCGTTTGTACTATATTTGACCAGATTAAAGAAACAAAAACAAAAAAAATGATATTTTTTTTTAATTAATTATAATTTTATCGTGTGTGTGTGTAATTTCCCCTAAATCTCTGGCCTTGATGGAGGGGAGACTAAAACTTACTACTATGGTTTAAAATGATCTGAAATAACAGCAAAGGGAGACTTGATTCCAAATATTTTTCCTATGTTATATTTCCCCTCTTTAGTTTTCATACATAAAGTAGATTTCACAGTTTATAAAGATTATTTGATACTGGAGATATTGATAATCGTACCCTATTTCCAAAAAAGGGGGAAATATAAAATATCTTCTTCCCCTCCCTCTCTCACCATGTCTCTCTCCCTCCCTCCCCCCCTCTCTCTCTCTCTCTCTCTCTCTCTCCCAATATATCTTTCACTTTTCACCTGTTTTCTCTTCCACTAGCTATTTTCCCTTCTCCTTACTCTTCTCTCTCTATCTTTCACCCTGTTCTTCCCCTCCACCACCTCTTTCTCTTTTCCCTCTTTCTCTTCATTATTCATCACTAAGAAATACATTAAAATGCCATATTTACCCTTATTTTATTTTCAAAGAACTATTTCAGAATACCAGATTAGTTGAGTTCATCTCCTCGCCCCTGACTTGGTAACATGTGTATTCCCTACATCCAATCCTTATTATGAGTTCTGCAAAATTCCATGAAAAGCTGCCAACGACTTTTTATAGTTCATTCCAACTCGTGTCATACAAATTGTATGTTATTTCTTATCCTTTACTTCATTCTTCATCATCTCCCCCCTCTCCTCTCTCTCTCTCTCTCTCTCTCTCTCTCTCGTTTCAAGACAAATGTCTAGAAATGTTCCACCGTCTGTGAGAAAGTCAAATGTTAAAAGGCAGCCAAAGAACAAGGTTCCTTCCAAAGTTGGACCAACTTCTCTTGCCTTCTGTAATCTTTCTTGCATTTATTTCATTTGCAAAATTACTGAGATATGTTGCGAACATTCTTAAGGCTTTTTGAATAGACAAAAAAATATGGCATTAAAAAAGTAACTTTTATTTGACTCTGATAATAGTGACACACACACATGGCAACGTGGCTGAATTTCAGTGCTCTCATGGTAATCTGTATGTGTGCATATATATATATATATATATATATATATATATATATATATATATATATATATATATATATATATATTACATGGTAGTCACCACTTATCAAGCCCTGGAAGCCACTTGGGGATAAGGGTTATTGCGTGTACAGTAATCAATGGGATAATATCGTAGTAATCGAGATTTGATAAAGTGTCTTATTTAAGGGGGCGGTTTATCAGGAATTTGTTTATGTTGGACTTGAAGACATCCAAGTTGTAGTCGGTTGGGAAACGGGCAAACGGAAGAGAGGTCCACAGGTGTGCACTTCTAAGAAAGAAGCTTTGTTCATGGAATCTACGTTTTGATTTAGGCACAGATAAAGAATGGAGAAAATTATTGACAGTGGTTTCACATATATATATATATATACACACACTCTTATATAAAAGTCACTTTGTGTGTGCGAGTTCTTTTTTCCTACATTCCGAAACGGCTGAGCCTATTTTTTGCAAATTTCATACAAAAGTAATTTATATGTCTGGCAGTGTTCTTAGATATATTTTGTACAGAAATTCATTCAATAAGTATCGAAAAACGAACATTCTTTTTTATTATTATAGATAAAAAAGAATGTTCGCGGGGGAATATTTTTCAGTTACACTGGTCAAGGGAGATAATTCTTAGCAAATCAAGGAGTATTCAATTCTCGGCAAATCATTTCTAAAGAACTATTATCATCTGGAAATATAGCTCAGTGGTAGAGTATTCGACTGCAGATCGAATGGTCCCCTGTTCAAGCCCAGGTGTACCTCACCATTTCATTTTAATTTTTTCCTATTAATGAGTTCAATTTCCAATAAAAGAGACACCATTTAAAATCACTGCAAATCATTTCTTCGTTTGCATATTTTAAAACTAAACATTAATCAGAAGTGACTTTTCCAAAGCATTCATCGTCAAATCCAAATATCAGCTGACGTGATATTGTAAACAAACAGACGGAATTTGATGAATGACATTATTATTATTTTTTTTTAATTTGCTAATTTATTTTTGCAAATTAGTCCACTGAGTAAATTATTCCTCGTAATGAATAATATTAGAGGATAGATTTTATAATAATACATAAGCATTTGCATAAATCAAAATATGTTTAAGCATATCATACGACCGGGCAACGCTGGGCGTCCAGCTAGTATATATGTTTATATGTAATTTAACTACTTGTGGCAGTGATTTTTTTTTTTTTTTTTTTTTTTTTTTAATGAATAGATAAAATAAAGTTCTCATCTAGATAGCTCAATAGTGCAATACAGCAGTATTTACTCATTTTCGGAAATTCTTTTCATTTACTGGTCAGAACATTACATAGAATTGTTTCAGCCCCCAGTGTTGGCATGTAAACATATAATTGTTCAGCAAATTATAACTTGCACAAGCTTGGACTTTATCATTTAGTATAAAAAAAAAAAAAAAATTGGCCTACAAATAGGACCTTTCCAGTTAATGCAGTGGGTATTCATATATATATATATATATATATATATATATATATATATATATATATATATATATGTATGAATGATCAAAATATATATATATACACTTGTGCCCGATATTATTCATACCCCTCGGATCTTGGAGATTTCTATAAGAATATTGCTCAAACCAGAAGGTAGACAATATTAAAGGGATTTCAAACAATAAATCAAGCATAAGCATTTAATTTAAACTCAACAAATAAATAAATTATGCAAGATTGAAACATTATACAAAGAAAAACAATAATGGCACTAGTTCAAAATTATTCATACCTCTCATACTAATAGTCAATAGCATGCCCTTTATTCTTAATAACTGCCTGTAACCGTTTTGGATATTTATCAACAAAGTTTTTACAAGCATCAACACTGATTTTTGACCATTCTTCAATGCAGTAGTTCTCCAAATCCCTCAAATTTCTAGGTTTCCGCTTTTTAACCTCAATTTTCAATATGTGCCAGAGGTTTTCGATAGGGTTCAGGTCGGGACTCTGGCTAGGCCATTCCAAAACATTAATTTGATTATCCTCAAACCATTTCTTGACTATTTTGGCAGTATGTTTTGGATCATTATCCTGTTGAAGGACCCAGTTTGGTCCTAAATCGAGCTTCTCCCCATCCTGTCTAATGTTTTTCTGGAGTATCTCCAAATATTGCTCCTTCTTCATGGTTCCATCTATCTTGACCAAACTACCTGGACCACTAGCCGAAAAGGAGCCCCAAAACATCAGGCTACCACCACCATGTTCCACCGTGGGTATGGTGTTCTTTGGGTTGTAAGCTTCTCCTTTCTTCCTCCAAACGTAAGAAGCATCCATATGGTCAAACAATTCAATTTTTGTTTCGTCAGTCCACAAAATACTTGAGAAAACGGACTCTGGAGAATTCACATGGGTCCTAGCAAACTTTAGACGTGCTGCAAGGTGTTTTCCGGTGTGCAATGGAATCCTTCTTGGTCTTCTTCCTTTCAGACCATTTTCATGCAGAGTCCTTTGCAATGTTTGCCTTGATATTTTTATGCCAAAAGACTCCAGATTTTCTAAAATGTCCTTAGTAGTGGTGGTTGGATTTGCATTAACACTTCTTACAATATTTCTGGTGGCTCTAGCAGACAGTTTCCTTTTCCTTCCTCTACCAATCAAGTTGTTTGTTGTGTGGTGGCTCTGGAATTTTTTGATGATGCTCTGTACTGTTGCTGTAGGGACCTCAAATTTCTTGGAAATTGACTTGTAACCTAAACCATCCTTATGTGAATTCACAATTTTAGTTCTAAGATCATTACTAAGCTCTTTTTTCTTCCCCATTCTAATAATTTTTATTCTTTTATTGGTTTTCAGTTGGTATCATTTTAATTTCTGAAAAATGCAAAAAACGAAATGAAATTAATCAAAGGTTGTATAAAAGCATTCAAAATAAGGATCAAACAGGAAACAAACAGTCAGAAACTCGATTAATACTGAAAAAATAAGGGGGTATGATTATTTTTTAACATTGCAGATTTTATAAATAGCTGTATATTTCTTTTATTACAAGTATCCCGAGATTTTAAAATGACGAAAATGATCAGAAGAGGTTTATTAAGAATATGTATCAATATGGACGTAAACATTAAATTCTTACAAAGTTACACCTAATAAACTCAATTTTCAAGGGGGGTATGAATAATATCGGGCACAAGTGTATATATATATATATATGTATGAATGATCAAAATATATATATATATATATATATATATATATATATATATATGAATGATCAAAACCTTTGTCACAAAATACCTTTTCCTATCTTGTTATGAAATCATGAACTGACATCAGTGAAAATGAAAAGCATTTCATATAAAGAAATGGAACACTCTTCAACGATCAGCAGTGTTTATATAAACATTGAAATTTTGCTTACAGCAAACGAATGGTTAGAAACACTGTCTGTCAATTTCATAATCGATTTTCCATCTTGGTTTGAGACATTTGCTTCTATAGCCACACTGAAAAGATGTGATACAACACCATAGTCTGTTTGCTGATGACGATGAAAGTGATATTTTTTAACAAAACGTATGCATCTGTTATTTATTCCATTATTTCATGACAGACTAGCCTGAGTGCCCGGCGTTGCCTGGGTGTTTAGAGATGTGTGTTGAGCAAAAAAAAAAAAAAAAGTGGTAATATACATGCAGGCTCGAACCTGTACTGCGAAGGAGGAAAAGAATGTGAAAAAAAAAAAACTTACGTCTTTGCTGTTGCGTCCATCGCCAAACCGGAAATGACGAATGTTTAAATTAAGGTTAGTCAATCGAAAAGAGGGGGATGACTTTTAAAAATATTGGCGAAAAATGTGACCCCTCCCTGTAGAAAAATGCCCAGTTGAGGGTAAAGTAATTAATGTTTTTAGCCAATTTTTCGATATTTGTTGTCTGAAGGGTTTTACTCCAAAAGCGATACCGATCTTGTGAATATCCGTCACCTCTGTCGAAAGTCATACATTTAAACAGAGACGTGAGATTTATATTATAGATGGAATCAATCCGATTTTCTTGTTTTTCTGTCTTTTTTTTATCTTAATTTCCATATTTCTGTGCCCCATGCAAATCTTTTTTTTTTTTTTTTTTTTTTTTTTTGCTACAGCATTAATTGATAGCATCTGACTTTTTTGTTGACGCCCAACCGTCTTTCTCTGCACGAGAAAAGACCAACGTGAATGCGCTATGCTTAGATGTTCAGGTTTTTAGTGCACTAGACATTCGTGATTCAGACAAGCTGCACCTACAAAAGGCGAGTCTATCAGTAATACGTGCGTTCCCCTGCTTCTCCCAATGTAGTTAAGGTTATTTTAAAAACAGGTTCTCGCTGGGCACTTAAAACTTTAATTCACTTGGTTTTATGGTATGTCAACCTTTTTTGAAGGTTTATTTAATTCAGATATTATGAGTGGTTAATTGAACACGAATTGCAATTTTATCGCTAGTTATTGCAATTTTATAGACTTATATCTTTCATAATAATAATATAAGGTGAGTGAACGGGAAAGATCTAATTGGATCCAATTTGAAATCGGTTTAGCGTAATTCCATGTTGGTGCTAGCAAATCTGGCTATCTGACAATACTGGTTTCCTGATCTAAAATGCACCGAATGTTGATGTTATTGCCAAGGTGGAAAACCTATAAATATCTTTAAATTATTTTATCATTCCTTTTTTTTTTTCTTTTTTTACTTGGGAGTCACTACTTATCAAGGCCCAAATGCTACTTGAGGATAACAATTAACGAATGTAAGGTAGTAGTATAGCAATCGTTAATGGTGTAAATTGGGTAGAATTTGATTATTTATGGGGACGGCTCAACAATAACTTGTTTACATTGGATTTGGAGGCTACCATGTTGTATTCAACCAGGAAATCGCCTAGAAAAACAGTGTTCTACAGGCGGGCAGTTCTGGGAAAGAAGTTTTGTTCGTGCAATCCGCGGTTAGATTTAGGCACTGTTATGTTTGTATTAATATTTCTGATAATATGGTGATAAAATCACAAACCATTCGGATTGAAAGCTGCAGTGGTATGAATAATTATGATGATAATCCTATTGGGTATAAAGAATCCTTTGATAAAAGTTTCTTTTTCTTTGCATATTAAGTGGGAGGAAATGGTCAGTATCAGGAATCATTATGCCGCAACTTTACAAGCCTTTGAAGTTGTCGTAAGATTTTGTAGAGAAACAAAACTGTACCTTATTTGATCTCTCCTTTGAATAGACAATAGATTTCTGTGAACCCTCCCTTTCTCTGCAAGATTTCAAGATTTTTTTCTTTCTGTACCGTCACCTTTCTACAGACGGCTTTGATCAGTCTTGTAATATTTCAGTTTGAAATACCATTTTCGTCAATCTGTCATGCGTAAGTTGAAATAGAATTATTTGCAAAATCAAATTGACACTTTCCGACATAAATAGCTCCAAATAGGAAAACTATTGCTTAAATATAATAGATTATCAACTCATGCATTTGTAGCAACCAATGAGAACTCTGCAAACTGACTTGCTCATCTAAGCATAATGGAATGTTCCAGCCTTCTTATAAATAAAATGTCTCTGCTTATATCCCAATTTATTTATTAGGTCGCTTCAAAAGTTTTTGTCACTTTTTAAAATTTCAGTTTGAAAATGAAAAACTGTGTTTTGAAAATATCTACTCCCAACAAAAATAAGGTTTGCTCTCTATAATTGGATTCTATTTGCCGACTGGCTTATAAAAGCCTTGCTTGCAAAATGTTTAGCTTTTGATGTGAAATACAAATCTAATTCATGTTACATTTCCTCATAATGTTAACCTAAGGTCATCTAAGTGGTTTTGTAATTCTCAATGATAATCCGAAGGAGCCAGGTCAGGAGAATATGCAGAGTGAGGTTATATTTTCCAATTAAATTCTAAGATTTTTGACGAGCATCATCATGATGGAAGATGAATCCTTTTCTGTTAAGTGAAGAAGGTCGTTTTCAGGTCAACATGCATGAGAATATTGCAAAAAAAGCATGAATGATGCTTTAATAATCTGAAAAAAAAGTAATAATGGTGATATGTTTAAGTAATAACAATATGCAGCAAATTACAATGGTTTAAAATTCCCTTCTACAAACCCGAACAACTTTTGCACCGACCTAATAGTTTCAGCTCAGTTAGCCAGATTCTTTGTCTTTGCGTGTTTTTAAAACATGTAGGCATAGAATATTTCCCAACTTTTTTTGTACGCCAGTTTAGCTCAATTGGTCAGATTACTGAATTCAATGTTGTCGACCTGACACACCTTACTTTGAAATAGCATTTTCGTCAATCTTTGTTGCTGAATCTTCAAATAGCTTTTTCGTTGATATATCATACTCAAGTCTAGTACAGGATTTCCCAAACTTCAGGACACCATAGAGCCCTTGAGCAGGGCAAAGGTTTTTCACAGAGCACTAACAAGATAATTTCTAAAATAAATATGAAAAACATTAATTTCAAATTTTTATGCTAACTAGTGTTATATATGTTTACAACCATTTTTTGTTCTTGATTAATCAAAATTTGTTGCATTTTTTTGTTAATTTATTTTTTTCTTTTTTGTGAACCCTCCTGAGACTCTTTACATCTGTAGTTATGTATCATATCTCTTTACATCTGTAGTTATGTATCATATCTCTTTACATCTGTAGTTATGTATCATATCTCTTTACATCTGTAGTTATGTATCCTATCTCTTTACATCTGTAGTTATGTATCCTATCTCTTTACATCTGTAGTTATGTATCCTATCTCTTTACATCTGTAGTTATGTATCCTATCTCTTTACATCTGTAGTTATGTATCCTATCTCTTTACATCTGTAGTTATGTATCCTATCTCTTTACATCTGTAGTTATGTATCCTATCTCTTTACATCTGTAGTTATGTATCCTATCTCTTCACATCTGTAGTTATGTATCCTATCTCTTTACATCTGTAGTTATGTATCCTATCTCTTTACATCTGTAGTTATGTATCCTATCTCTTTACATCTGTAGTTATGTATCCTATCTCTTTACATCTGTAGTTATGTATCATATCTCTTTACATCTGTAGTTATGTATCATATCTCTTTACATCTGTAGTTATGTATCCTATCTCTTTACATCTGTAGTTATGTATCCTATCTCTTTACATCTGTAGTTATGTATCATATCTCTTTACATCTGTAGTTATGTATCATATCTCTTTACATCTGTAGTTATGTATCATATCTCTTTACATCTGTAGTTATGTATCATATCTCTTTACATCTGTAGTTATGTATCCTATCTCTTTACATCTGTAGTTATGTATCATATCTCTTTACATCTGTAGTTATGTATCATATCTCTTTACATCTGTAGTTATGTATCATATCTCTTTACATCTGTAGTTATGTATCCTATCTCTTTACATCTGTAGTTATGTATCATATCTCTTTACATCTGTAGTTATGTATCATATCTCTTTACATCTGTAGTTATGTATCATATCTCTTTACATCTGTAGTTATGTATCATATCTCTTTACATCTGTAGTTATGTATCATATCTCTTTACATCTGTAGTTATGTATCATATCTCTTTACATCTGTAGTTATGTATCATATCTCTTTACATCTGTAGTTATGTATCATATCTCTTTACATCTGTAGTTATGTATCATATCTCTTTACATCTGTAGTTATGTATCATATCTCTTTACATCTGTAGTTATGTATCATATCTCTTTACATCTGTAGTTATGTATCATATCTCTTTACATCTGTAGTTATGTATCATATCTCTTTACATCTGTAGTTATGTATCATATCTCTTTCCAGTAAAAAAGAACAATAATTAAATATCATTTGGTCCTCTTTAAGGACGAGATTCCAGCCTCACTCACGGAAAGCCTGGTCTAGTATATCATTTTCTTTAGTCTATCATTAGTATTTCAGTTATTAAACATGCAAATTGAGTGGACACATGAGAAGATTTGTTCATGTTTTCGAGATTTTAAGCTTTTAATTTGGAATTACCAGAGTTTCTTTCTTTTTTTTTATGCCATACAATTTTTATACTTTCACTAATTTCTTTCTAAACACTATTACTGATACATTCTTTATTCCGTTAACAATCTACAGAGAGAAATTTATAAAGATGGAAAAGTAAAGAATGCAAAAGGTAATGACAGATATAGGTTGCAGAGTTTAACGTGAACATTTCAGGTTGAAAAGATGAAAGATGGTCGGGGGTTGAATGGGTCAAATTTTTGTGAAAATAACAAATGATAATATTTTTTAACTATCGTTCACCCCAAACAAGTCATATTTCCACTTGGATGTAAGGGGTTACTGTTTGGGACAATGTTTACAGGGGGCTATGTAAGGAGATGTGCGAGATGTTGGTTTACATTTAAACTTCTATATATCAGTGCAGCCAGAGAAGCATGAAGGAAATTCCAAAGTTTAGAAAGAATCTATCAGAGTAGAAGGCTTTCCCAGATTTAGGGACTTCTGCAGTGAAGGAGTGAGATTATGTTGCTAAATGGGTTTGTCGAGGGTATATTCGTTGAGGGGAGCTGCGTCATCTTCATAATACAAGATATTATTACTATTAATAGTTTTGAAAGCGAGTTTGTTTTATTTTCAAATCCTTTGTTGTATGTTTTAGTATTGATTAAAAGACAAAGGATTTCCCCGTGGGAAAATATTGATTAAACTGCAAGTTGCGAAGGACGGCTATTAATTGTTGAAACATTAGTATCAACTTGATTGATTTGTCAGTTAGAAAGTAAACATGTCAGTGCAGCAATGTATTTTAATGGATATGTAACGTTGTCATTAATTTTAACACGTTGCAAAGAAACAAAAATAAAAAAAAAAATCCCGACTCATTGTCTGTTTAAAAAAAAAAAAAAAGCCTTTATATTTAGTTTTTCCAATGCCACAATTTTTTTTTTTCTAAATATTCAAACACGTTCATTCGGCTACCTGTGACATTTCGTCTCAGCTGTAACGTCACCCATGTCTCTTGAAAATATGCTTCTTTCATCACATCTCGCTCCTATTCTCCAAACATCTGTATCCTTTTATCTCTACTATGACGTAACTCCATGTAACCAGGTTGGTCATTTGCATATCTTTATGCTGCTGCTATCAGCGTCAGTGGCTCTGTTACAGATAATGTGATGATTAATATTTATGATTATGTTGTCCTACAGCATTAGGATACAACCAGCTCCTTTTGAAGTTTCAAGGGATATTAAGTTCACAGGCGGTCCTCAGACGCATGTGAAAATTTATGATTATAAAAAATTATAAAGAAAACATGTCGGTGTACCAATGTATTCTAATGGATAATGTGATGATTAAAATTTATGAATGAATATAAGTCATAAACCGTTCGCACATGCGTTTCCAACAAATTTGCACATGTGCATTATCGCTAGCGAGTTATCAAGAAACACAAGTCAATGAAAGTCTTCTTCTTTTAACATATGTGCTCAGTCGTCACTTTTCCATGTCTGGCGTTCCCTGTATGGAAACAAAATGAAAATTTGTTTGCGGTTTCAAAGGTTTTATTGGTGAAAGAAAAATTGTTTGCAAGGAGAAAGAGAGACCAATATTAATTTCTTAGAAACGAGAGGCTAAAATAAATTCCCTCTTATTTAATTTTCTTACTTAGCCTTAAAAATGGTTGACGAACAGACAGGTCATGGGGAAATATTCACTTAGATTTTTACATTGTCAGACCATCTTGTCTGACCTTGCACCCAATTGCCTAGAAGCTCTGTCCCAAATATATGATGTGATTTCTATCTAGACACCTGCTCCGTGTTTTGTTGCTACAGTTTTAATTGATAGCATTTGACTTTTTGTCGACACCCATCCCTCTTTCTCTACATATTAATATTACAATATGCAAGAGAAGTTGGTCCAACTTTGGAAGGATCCTTGTTCTTTGGCTGCCTTTTAACATTTGACTTTCTCACAGACGGTGGAACATTTCTAGACATTTGTCTTGAAACGAGAGAGAGAGATAGGAGGGTGGGGGGGAGATGATGAAGAATTAAGTAAAGGATAAGAAATAACAAAATTTGTATGACACGAGTTGGAATGAACTATAAAAAGTCGTTGGCAGCTTTTCATGGAATTTTGCAGAACTCATAATAAGGATTGGATGTAGGGAATACACGTTATAAAGTCAAAATGGTCAACGAATAGGCAGTTTCAAGGAAATATTCACTTAGAGTCCTACCTTAGTTGAACACGTCTGGTCTGTCGACTTTCATGGCTTGAACTGCCTCCAAACTGTGTTCTGACACGTTATCCATTGCGCTACAAGTCCTGTCCGTATGCCAAAAGATGTTACCACGACTGTATACAGACAGTGCTAAGTTCCGTTGACATGGGCAGATAACTTTTTAAACAAGTTTATGAGACGGCGCAAAAACCCTTATTTCGGGTTTTTTGTGTGACTTGGTGTAGTTCGTTACGAACCATATATAGATAAGGACAATCTAGGGACTCACACCTTTCAGGGAAAGAAATTTTTTTTTAATTCGGTGCATCCGTTCGAAAGTTTTATTAATATATAGGCACACACATAAATAAATAAATAAACATTTAGAATTTTATTAATAGTGTAGATGCAAAGTTTTTGTTGTTTTTTTTTTAAATTACATTAGCTTTAAAAATGAAGCAAATATGAAAATACTTGCAATTTATTTATAAAAATATGATGTACAAAATGAATGAATCTGTTAATATATATAAGAATATTTTGGCCAAAATGACTGAATTTGACGTTAACTAATCCTCTTCAAATGTGTTGATATGGCACTAAAACAAAATGACCAACTGTATTTTACCAGCTGTGTATAGTTTTCGTCTTTAAAATTTTTGAATCAATTTAAATATCTGGCTCTTATTTTTTATTTATTTTTTTAAATATCATGAAAAATTTTATATTCTTGGGAAAGATATATGTCCGCCATTGAGATCTTAAAGAAGAATAACGTAAACCTTTTGAAAAAAAAAACAAAAACAAAAAAAAAAAACATGTTTACATGTAAATGATTGTACTATGGGATCATGTTATATGCAACGATGAAATCTTATTCCTATTTTATTTTAACTTCAGAAAACCGAAGTAGTATTATATTGCCGTTTATATAAACACGACTGATATAAAATCTAAAAGCTGTAGTATTCTCCAGAGAGGTGCCAAATTTCTTGGGATTTTTTTTTTTCTTAAAATAGAAACGCTTCCGTTTTTTACATAATAAAGTCAAAATATAAATCATGCCCATATCTAAAAGCTTTTTTTGTTGTTTTTGTTTTTTGTAAGAACATAAAAAGTTGGTCTTTATTTATTTTTTTTTACTATCAACTTAGCAAAGTATGATTTTTTTTTCTTTTCATTCCATCTTATTGCTGAAGACTACCACAGACATCAAGGTGACCTTTTTGCTTTAGATCTTAGAAACTTGTTTTCTTTGTGTTGTCAGCTGTAGCCATGGGGTAGAAGTTTCAACCAGTCACAGGAAAACAGAACTGCCAATTGTCTTTTATGAGTTTTACGAATTTAATCTTTGCCTCTGGCTTCTTCGAAAGAAAGCTATGCTGGTCTTTTGTGTATGTGTGTGTGTGTTGTTCGTAGTTTTTTTATGACATCGTTTTCTTTTTCTTTTCATTCAACTTGAAGTTTACAGCAACATGTTTAAATGCACAATGGTCTTCTTCCTGTCTTTGGTAAGACCATCCTTCTCTAGCAAGAGACATTTGGACTTATCCCCACCTTGTAAAGTTGCTTATACAACAAGAAGTTTGCGAAGCAAGGGTTACACAATTACCAATCTCCTGAGTCAATATTACTTCAATGGCAATGAGTCGAAGTCTATTGAAAACAATGCTATTAATGAGCAAAATGGGAGTGGTCTTATTTCGGAGTTTTTTTTTTGTTTTTTTTCTACAGGATGGAATGATAAAAATGTCGCCATAAAGAAAACAACACTACAGCTTTATTTTGAAACTTTTATTGAAAAAAATCAATTCAGGTAACTTGATTATGTAATAGAGCTGACATTTATTCAATGTAGCCGGCTTCAGCCTCAATCACCACTTTAGTACGGGTCCGGAACCAGGAGCATGCCTTTTCCACAAGCACCGGGGAGAGTTCGGTAAATGCTCAGTGGTTGGTGTCGATCAGGTTGGCTTTGGTATTATATATATATATATATATATATATATATATCTCAGATTATTTTAACCATAGCAGTATGGTTTCAAATAATCTGAAATAACAGCAAGGGTAAAATTGATTCCAAATATTTCTCATATGTTATATTTCCCCTTTTTAGGAAATATGGTACGATTATGAATATTTCCAGTATCAAATAATCTTTATACACTGAAATTTACTTTGGGTATGAAAAACAAAGAGGGAAGATATAACATATGAGAAATAGCAACAAGTTTTAGTTTCCCCTCCATCAAGGCCAGAGGTTTTGGGAAATATCAGATATTTTGTAATTCATATACAAAACTAGGAAAAAGATGACTACGATAGAAACATTTTACGGGTGTAAAAATGCCAAAACAAGCTCTAGGTGATGAATGATTCCCTTAATGTGTGACCTTAAGAATGTCACATAGCCGACTACATAATTCAGGTCATTTCCTTTCCAACAAGCCTTCATTTGTTAAATTCTGATCAATAGTCGCTGAGATTTGGAACTTATAAAATTGCCAAAAACTATGGTATGTTTGTGTTTATATATAGTTAAATTGAATATTGAAATGCTCATATCTTTGGTTCTATGGGACAAAACTACATGAAAACCTGCAGGCTTTTTGTGGATTATAATACTATTCTATGTTTAAAATTTTATGACAATTGGTTAAAAAGAACATATATTTTCAAACCAGTAAAATATGCCCAAATTTGCCTACATTTGTATATATAGTGTCCTGCAGATCAGCTTCAGTTTTGCTGCTTCGATTGTCTCCCCTGTGGCCTTATTTATTTATCTATTTTTTTTATATTACTTATAAAATATGGACGATTTTGAAATGAAAAAGATCTTTAAGGTGGAAGACGCTTATTAACCGTATTATCATTTGAAAATCAACAAAAAAGTCTCTATCTATCTATAAATATAAAAGCGAAAATGTTTGTGTGTGTGTGTGTGTGTGTGTGCATTTTCGTGCATGTCCAAGAAAGGCATTTTTCCGAGAACCGATCGGTGGCCTCGCAACTTCAAACTTTTTATATCACACCTAAATGATAATATCTAGGAGTTAACAGTGGGGTCGCCTGTCTATTTAATTTGCTCGACTTTCAAAAGATAAATATTTAATAATTTTCAATCACTGCATATGCATTAAGCTTTTTCGTATAAAAAAAGAAGCGAACAGACTCGCGGTAAATAAAACACTGCCCCGCGCTCAAAGTTGACGTCATTAACTCGTCAAAAACGGGCACCTGCCAAGTTGCACATTTTTCGTTTTTTTTTTTTTTTTTTTTTTTTTTTTTTTCACACTTTATTATTTTCCAACTGCGCGTCAAGGCTTCAATTTTTTAAAAACAACCAACAATTTTTGTTTTCATTTACCCAAAAACACACACGCCTCCAAACACCCGGGCAACGCCGGGTACCCCCCCCCCCGCTAGTATATATATAAAAACGAAAATGTGTGTCTGTTTGTATGTTTGCCAAAAACTTCCAACAGACGCATCGGAACATTACAAAATGGGTATCGTTTAGAAGCTCGATCTTTAGAACGACAAATATAAAAAAAATTGGCCAAAAACATTAATCCTTCACCCTCAACTTGCCAGTTTTCTACAAGGAGAAGTCAGTTTTTCGCCGACATTTTTGCAAGTCATTGTCTTCTTTTGATTGACTAGCCTTAATTTCACCTCTCTCTCCACCCGGGCTGCCTACTGTTGTTTCTACTACTACCACTTTTTGAGAGGGAGGGGGCTTCCTTACTCACACGCCCAGGCAATGCTGGGTATCACCGCTAGTATATATATATATATATATATATATATATATATATATATATATATAAAATTATTAATATGATAGTGTTATTTTCTGTGTCACGCTTATATCTGAGTCATTTAATTGTTATGTACTTCCATTTCTTGCCATAAACAATTTTACCAAGAATTCTTCATAAGTTTTAGTTTCGGTTTCGATTATAACTGATGGCACTCTAGTTATCTATTTTTTTTTTTTTATAAATAATTTTATCAAGAATTCTTTATAAGTTTTGGTTTCGGTTTCGATTATAGCTGAAGGAACTCTAGTTCCTTAGGTAAAGCCATTTATCTCGTTCATCAGATGGTGATATTTCCCAGTGGGCCGAGATTTATTATGTGGGTGGGAGGGAAATAAATTTGAGCCCCCCCCCCCACTTTACTTTAATATGTTTGAATGAATTATATTTCTTCTATACTTTGCAATGGAGTTGATTAACAATAACTTCTTGGTGACTATTTCTTACTTAAGGATACTTGCCTGGGTGTTTTGAGGTGTGTGTTAAGCAAAAAAAAAAAAAATAGTGGTAGTAGGCACGTATGTATATGTGTGGTTATATATATATTCATAAGTTTTTATTTCGGTTTCAATTCAAGCTAATGCATCCAATTCATATGGATATTTTTTTTTATTTTTGAAATCGTAACTTTATAATATATAAAAATCGATAATATATACGGAATCTGCAAGAATTAAAATATCATATTTAAGCGTACTTTATGATCGGGCTTTGCCGAACGTTCATGCTAGCTTAGATAAATACTTTTGCAGCTTTAACAAAAATACTGCAATAATATTAGAGCGTTTCCATTTACACTGAACAGCAAGAGAATGCTAACATCAATATATTACATGTGGATGAGTCCCCCGTGGAATTTCAACAGGTTCCGCTAGTATAAATTATTTTTTTTATTTCAACATTTGTGATAATAGGAACAGTCATCGGGTACTACCTTGTATTTTGGCCAGGATTAAATTGTATTTTTCCGGTCAGTTGGGGAGGGGTATTACTTGCCCTTTTAGGAGGGTGATTTATGCTTGATCGTGTCGTTTTTTTTTTTTTTTTTTTTTTTTCATCCATCTAGAATGGTTTTTTTTGAAAGTGTAAGGAACTTGACTTGATTCACACTATAAACTGATTTTGTTTCAAAGTTTGTAGCTGTGAAAGACAAATAATCAAACTAAGTATACAAATTTGAAAAAAATTAAAATTTTGGTAAGGGTTCAGCTTGCTATTCAAATTTCTTTGTTTCTCATCACTCGCCTCTTAAACGATTATTTAGTTGCTGTGTGTGTGTGTGTGTGTGTGTGTGTGTGTGTGTGTGTGTGTGTGTGTGTGTGTGTGTGTGTGTGCGTGCGTGCGTGTCAGTGCGATGTTGCTGCAGTAGAATTCTGCACGCGTCTGATGAAGTTTTCCTTCGTTCTGCTTATTTATTTCTCTTTTTCTTTTTTTTTTCTTTTTCTTTTTTTAATCTTTTTCGCTTTTCTTTCTTTTTCTTTTTTGTATCTGCACTTGGACGCTCTCCAGAGACATCACTTGCGACTAACATCAATATTTTCAGACATCTGATCGTCTTACTCAGAACAGGCCATAAAGCTATGGTGAAATATGATAATGACCCAAAGAATGGTTTATGGAATTATAGGTCTAACCACTCTGTTTTTGTTGTTTTCCTGTATGATCCGATCCACTTTGCCGGCGTTTGGTACAATGTTCTGTCAGAATTTACTGTCATTCCTTGGAAGAGATTGGACGACGATGCTTTATGTCGGAAGCAGGTTATATTCATCGCTGGGAGATTAATAGAGTAGATGAGATTTAGGTAAAGCCATTTATCTCGCTCATCAGATGGTGATATTTCCCAGTGGACCGAGATTTATTACGTGGGTGGGAAATCAATTTGAGTCTTCCCCCCCCCCCCACTTTACTTTTATATGCTTGAATGAATTATATTTCTTCTATACTTTGCAATGGAGTTGATTAACAATAACTTGGTGACTATTTCTTACTTAAGGATACTAGCATGGGTGTTTGGAGGTGTGTGTGGTTTTGGGTAAATAAAAACTCCGGGGAGGGGGGGGGGTAAAATAAAAAAAAATGTTTTGGTAGATAAGTTTAAGGATCGAACCCGAACCCTTGAGGCAAAGTTGGAAATTAAAGTGTGAAAAAAAAAACCGTGCGACGTTAACCATTGGGCCATCGCGATATACAACAGAAACATGTTTGAATTTATTTAAGTATTAAAAACAGGTGGCCGCAATAAAAGTTAACTCTACTGCTTCCATTTGACCTAATTAAGAAGGTCAAATAGAAGTCACGCAGTTAACTTTTGACTGTTTTTTCCCCCCAACAGATGTTCGGGAGGGGGAAACCAGCTCCCAATTGTCCAGATTGAATAGCAATTGTTGTCTGATATACAACATTGATCAAAGCTGATTGCTTCTGGACTTTTCCCGGCGCGATGCCTAGAACACCTCCATTTGAATTAGTTTCACTTTTTATACGAAAAAGCCTAATCAACACGCGAGAAGTCAAAACAGCAATAATTTTGTAAAAGTCGACGTAAATAAATCTATACGCTACGCGCTTTCCCAAATTCTAGATATTATTATCTAGGGCCCATATAAACACTTCTTAAGCGGTAGTAACGAACCCGGGAGCGTGTGCGAGACATACACGAAATGGTCACACACATTTTGCCTTTTATATATATAGAAGATAACTAGCTGTACCTGCTTTGTACATACAGGGGGGGGGCAGTCTTTTAAGTTTTTTGTATTTTTGGTGTTGCTTTTTTCTTGTTTTAACTGTGTTGTCTGTTTTTAACGTTTTGTGAGAGTTTATTTAGGGATCAACTGTTTTTTTTTTATTTTAAAATAAGTTTTGAATGTTAACTAATTATATGATATTGTTTGGTGATTAAATTATTAATTACACCAAATTGTTATAAAATTATAACTTATTTGGATACTTAGGTAGAATACGGACTGATATACCTCACAAAAGGGATATATTCGTTTGAAGTAGCTGAGTGGTTTTTGCTATATTTTGAGTTATAATCTTGTAAGTTGTCTTACTGAATGAGTGTTCGTGATCGGAGCTCGTATTCCTTTGCGTGAAACTTGCGACATACTTTCTAATGTTTCTCTCAGGTGGCAGTACCGGTCGGTATTTATTGCTAAATCCACCAATCATATTCTTGTAAGGACGAAGAACCCGGATGTACTCAGAATCATTACAACATGAACCATGCTGATATAATCACATTATTATTTAGAAACACATTCTTAACATGGGAAGGGAGGTGGGGCTTTTTTACCCAGTCTGTACCTTAACAGTAGACGGGTTTGTCAGGAGTATGTACGTTGAGGCGGCACAAGTGCACTAAGTTCGTCATTGCACATTCTATTAAACTACTTGTAAAGCAGATATAAGGATGCAACATTACGGCGATGGGACAGGTTGGAGCTTGGCCGATAGTGCAAGATCTGTTGGATTGGGAACTCTTTTTTCTTAAACCTTGTCTGAGAGGGAGAGACTGGTGATAGATGTACCAGCAATACTGATGAATGTAGAAATTCAGGATACTTTCAGGTTATCCTTGAGTGGCCTCTTGGCCTTGATAATGTGTTGATGCCTATGAAAAAAAAAAAGAAAAAGTCCAATGTGAACAAGTTCTAATTGAATCGTCCCCCTAAGTAATCCAAGTTACAAAATTCCCACTGTTTACTATGCTAAAATCACAAGGACTAATGTATACCTATTAACCCTTATCCTCGAGTGGCCTCTGGGCCTTGATAAGTGGTGACACCTATGTAAAAAAAAAAGTAATTTTCTAGCACGGTAGAGGGAATCTACCTTCTTGGCAGCAGCCTTGGCAATTTCTTCAATGTATTCTAATTCATGTTGCTTGAGAATGTTAAACTGGGGAGTTTGAAAGGTAAGTCCTCAGGTATTATTAGTTACTAGCGGGACCCGTGGAAATTTCAAGGAAGGATGAATATATTTAATTAACAAATATGTTTTGATAAAATTGATATTTTTCTGGAGAGCACAAAAATATTTCTGGACAGAAAAACTAATGACATGTAGCAAATATGAGTTTATTACCATTTCTATGAAAATAATGTCTATTGTATTTAAAATATAAACCTGACCCAAATGGGATACATTAATAAATACTAATAAATACTCAGAAAATAATATTGTGCTGCATAGTTCAATATAAATCACATTGTAAAAGATAATCTTTGATTCCTTCAGTTCAGCAACTGTTGGTAGACAATGTTCTTTTTCTATTGTTTTGTCCTGTTCTTTTCAAATGTTCCGATTTTTTTTACATAACTCTTTGCTGACTTCTTTCTTCAATAAAGAACTGCATGTCGACATTGCTATAAGTTCGTTTCTCAAACCATTACAAGAATGATCATATATTATAATAATGTTATTCGAACATAAGGCTAGATCAAAGGGAAGTCACTCTCATATTCTTGTCCAGGGTTGTGAGACTAGTCTTTCTAAAGCAAAATTTCACAAATTTGACCCTTTTGAAGTGGTTTGTTTTTGTATTTGGTCCTTTTCACAGCGTAACGTACCGACTAACAAACAAAGGAACAAGCAGGAGATTATATGGATTCAAAAAAGGTAGCTACGCCAAAAGGAGGTTATTCATTTTATAAATGGCATTTGGTGATTGAGAAGATTTCACTGGAAAAGTTATTTTATTTTGGTGTTGAACTTTGTTTTCAGTTATATTTTTGGAGAGACATAGATCACCAGAAATATAGTATAAATAGTTTTAGGTGTATGAAAGTGTTATTGCGTTGCGAAGGTGGATAAGTAGGAGGTGCCTTAATATCGCATGTATTATAGAATTAAAGTTATAATACATTGTTTAATATCACTGTTCGATTTGGAGAAAAAAAAAGTTTTATTTCTTTATTATTTATTCTTTTAATTCTGCAGCAAAATTTTGTGTTTTTGTAATATTTGTTTATTTTCTCCTATGACAATAACTGTTTAATGTGATTTCGGCTAAACCCAACAATATTTTATTGCACGATTTCTTGTTTTATTTGCAGTAACAATGTTGGGGAAATGACAGCAGAAATTAATCTAATAAAATTTCTAGCATTTTATTTTAAATTTTATGATTAAAAAAGAAAAACAGAAAAAAAAACATTTTGTCCAATTTTCTTTTCGTTTCCTACCTTATAATAATGGCCAATCAAATAATCCGATTGTCATTGGAAATAATTTTACATTAAAAATAATTTTTTTAATGTTTTTTTTTATGTTCCATTGGTTCAGGAGATTATGCTCAAACTTGGGGAAAACATTCTTATATTTTTAGTCACGTATCTTTGCAGACTTCATTTGATAATGAACAAATATATATATATATATATATAAGTGACAAAATTGTACAAGCTATCGTTGTAGTATTTAAATACAAAGATATAGGATTTTAGATTTTTTTTTTTTACATGGGAGTCACTGCTTATCAAGGTCCAAAGGCCACTCAAGGATGAGGGTTAATGAGTGTCAGGTTATAGGTGACACTGTAATTGAGCCTGTGAGTGCATGGGAAAATAGCAGTAGGAGCTGTAAGATAGCTGGCTTGCCGACAAAGAAAAGCATGGATGCAGATTAGGAAGTGTGCGAGAAGAAGGGAGAAGAAAGCCTGTGAGTGGAAAAGAGGACATATAAGAAATGACTGTCTACACCCGGCATGTAGTGGAAAACGGGAAAGAGAGACGAGAGACTTTTAAATTGGTGTCAAGACGGGAAGAGTGACAGTAATAAATGCTTTTGTTTAAAAAAAAAAAAAAAAAAATGCCGACCCGGATTTTTATTTATTTTGTTTGTTTGTTTGTTTGTTTGTTCCTTTTCGACGGTGCCGGACGGCGTGAGGGTCTGATAGAGGTTTGAATTGTGATGAACACGGTACGAGCATAACAGCTACATTGCAACACAACACCGTGATGATCAGTAGTGGCGGAAATTGGTTAGAATTTGATTAAGAGTACGGTCCTACACGAACATGTTTACATTGGACTTAAAAACGACTGTGTTGTAGTCAGCTGGAAAGCAGGGGGGCAGTTCTAGAAAAAAAAACTTTGTTTATGGAAATTGTGTTTAGTTGTAGGCACAGGTAGAGATTAGAGGAAATAGTTGATAGTGGTTTTAGCTAGAGGAGTGTTTGTTGTGAATGTTTCACAGGGGGAGCCAGAGATTGAAGCTCAGTCGAGCACTTGCCATGAAAATGATAAAGCAAAAATAGATTCACAATGTCTCTTTTGTGAGAAAGCGGTTGTAAGGAGAAGAAAATAGTGGGATGGTTATTGTCCTAATGGATACCGTCACAGACTATGCCAATTTCTCATCTTTGATAATGTACAGTTTTTATTTTTAAGCAGAATTATAATTATTAGATAATGTACATTTTTTTTTATGAAAAAAAATTATTTGGCTTTGTTTTAAATAAATAATAAATAAACAAAATTTAGCTTTCAAGTTTTCAAAATTAAATCCGATTTTGGTTGCTAGGTGATATTTTCAAAATGAAAAATGATTGAACTCCACGGTGGGTGATTAGGTATATAGTGAAATATTAGAAACAATTTTTATGTATCTTTAAAAAATGGATCAAGAAAACTCAAGGTGCAAGTATAGAAACTGAGACATTAACTACTTTTCTAAGCTTCCGTGTCTTTGAATCGTTTTGTAATGGAAAAAGTTTCTCTTTGCAAAATCTTTGCGGCATGTAAATCTGTAAAAAAAATCTGCAACATCTTTGATGGTAGAAGTAGGGAAAACATCATCTTTAATGGTAGAAGTAGGGAAAACATCATCTTTAATGGTAGAAGTAGGGAAAACATCTTTAATGGTAGAAGTAGGGAAAACATCTTTAATGGTAGAAGTAGGGAAAACATCATCTTTAATGGTAGAAGTAGGGAAAACATCATCTTTAATGGTAGAAGTAGGGAAAACATCATCTTTAATGGTAGAAGTAGGGAAAACATCTTTAATGGTAGAAGTAGGGAAAACATCATCTTTAATGGTAGAAGTAGGGAAAACATCATCTTTAATGGTAGAAGTAGGGAAAACAAATATGCAAAACTACCGTCAACAACTTTGCTCTACCAGAAGAAAATAAAAACATATCCACATTGGAATTATCTGCTTGTACAACTGAAGAAATAAAAATTAATCTAATAAAAAAGACATCAGATATAAAGATAATAATAATAATAATAATAATAATAATAATAATAAACGATCAAATAAGTGGCACTAACACTTACATAATGATTTTCGATACCCTTTATCCTGAATCTCCATATTTGAAAATTGTTTATGTCGCAGCTACTTGAGACCAATATCCAGGCCTATGCTACAACTATCAAATATGTTGACCAAAATGCCATGCCTTTTCTCTCATTTGTAAAACGTATCAGATTTGTGTGTGCATATATATATATATATATATATATATATATATATATATATATATATATATATATAAAATGAAAATTATGGAAATCATATTCCGATACGATGGAGAGATAAAAAAAGAAACAAACCAAATTATGTGTTCATCGACGTTTCGTATTTATTTATTTATTTATTTATTTATTATTATTATTATTATTATTATTATTATTCTTTTTTATTCTTATTCTTTGGAAGTCTGGAAATAAAGACGAAATGTTGATGACATATAATTTGGTTTGTTTCTTTTTTCATCTCTCTCTCTCTCTCTCTCTCTCTCTCTCTCTCTCTCTCTCTCTCTCTCTCTCTCTCTCCCCATATATATATATATATAAATGACTACATGACTCTCGGTCTGTCTCCATATTTTCAAACTCTATCTCTTTCGAAACTAAAAGTCGCATTGATTGGATTTTTTACGGACTGTTCTTTTAAGGAGTAAAAAATCGGTTAACATTTTATACATTCATCAGTTTATTTTTTATCAGTTCATATGTGTGTCACGTTGATACAGTGGTAACGTCACCAGCTCTGAATGCTACAGTTTTGGTTTTGGTTTTGATTCGAGCTGATATTTCGCGCTCGGGCAACCCCCCCCCACGCTAGCATGTATGTATGTGTGTGTATGTGCAAGCAAGCAACATTCCAATGACTAAGATTTGATTCATTTTTCTGATCATTTTTTTTTTTTTTTTTTTTTTCCAAAATAAAATCTTTTAGTACATTTTTAAGGGACACAGTAGAACATCCGCTAATTTTATATTAATCCAGGTCTTTGATTTGTGGATTCTCTAGAAACCAAAGAAGTTTTCCAATATATATATATATATATATATATTATTATTATTATTATTATTTGAGGGTAAATAGTTACATATGGTCGCTACAAATAGCCATCTGTTTCAGCCAAAGAGACTTTCTCAGGCGACTTAGAACCTCTCGACGCCAAAAAGAAAAATGGTAAAGATTAGAGGTCGCCTGAGAAAGTCTCTTTGACTGAAACAGATGGCTATTTGGAGCGACCATATGTAACTGTTTACCCTCAAATAATAATAAAAAATATTTTGCTCTTTTTATTCAGCACTATTTAACAACCTCGTTGTCTTCATTAGTCCCGACTTTTGAACACCTCAAACCTGAATGTATATATATATATATATATATATATATATATATATATATATATATAAGTAATAAATCAAAATTCACAAAAATACTAACAACCTGCACATTTCCACTCGAGGGAAGTCATAGAAAATGCATCCATCTTATTTTATGAAGTAAAGGCATGATAAAATACACACAATATTTTTGGGTTTCTGAAGAGTCCATGCATGAATGAAGATCTTAATTTGAGATGTTCGTCTGTGAACGAAACGGTTGTAAAAATGTATAAAAGTTTTTGTTTCAAAAAGATGTTCAGAAAACGAATAAAATATTGGTCACTGGATGTAGTCTAATATTTAATTGCATAGGCTGTGTTTATTGCCCAGAATTTCCCCTATATTAAAAAAAATATAAATAAAGAAAAATCTGTAAGATGTACATATCCGTGACAAAACGAAACTATAATATTCCAAAAATCAAGTAAATCAATCAAGAAATTTTATTTAATATAAAAAAATAATTTTAAACGATTAATGGGAATTCGTAGACATTACAGCATAATTTCGCAAGT
>NC_136497.1:64644924-64669924 GCF_053919585.1 Euprymna scolopes
AGGATTATTTTTTATTAAGTTCTAAGTTTGTTGGTCTTATACTCTGAAAGGAATTATTATGGATATTAACAGATGGACAGACAGACCCACTCTATAGATTGTCATTTTTAAAGCAGGAACATACATTTACAGTTGACCTCCCTCCTACACACACAGCCTGTTATCTGTTCATTACTAGTTTATCTCCTCAGTGAATTACTTTGTTGCCCTTTCAAAATTTGAAAGGAATTTGGAAGCATCTAAACTGTTACCTAGAAAGTCGTTTAAACTGATTTCCAGGAGAATAAAAAGTGGAACGTGGGTTTACTTTTGGCAGTTTCATAACTCTTGCTTCCTTTTATTTTGTCATTTGGTCTTCGCATTCCATCAGCAACGTTTCTGATAAAGGGAGAAGAATTGCTGTTTTCTGGGTCAGACTCTATCCAACACGTTTCATTGGCTAGTTTTTGATCCTAAAGTAGTATTTTTTTAACTTCTTACATCCAAGTGGCTTAATGTCTTGTCTGGAGCGATTTTCATTAAAAAAAAAAAAAAATTCTTAACAAAAACTTCATGTATTGGTAGCTATTTACTTTTGTATAAATAGAGATTGAAATGACATTAACGTAACAAAATTTTATAATATTTTGTTCAAGTAATTAGTGATGAAATCATGGGATAATAATTATATTTAACTTTCAAATTTCCCCCTTTTTTAATGATTTGGTAGAACAAAGGTAATAGTTGAAAAAAAAGAAAAATGAAGTAGAAAGTAAAGCAAAACTACTTCCGGCCAATGTCGGGTAGGTACAGCTAGTTTAATTATATTGTTTTCTTTTTGATTTAATTTATATTAGCAAAAAAAAAAAAATGCAACAAAGAGCGACTTTTAATCTACTTCAGATCAGTTAAGCATCATATATTGTATTTCTATAAACCAGAGTCTATTTATGTCAAATATAATGCAATTTGTTAGGAAGTTTCTAAAGGTATATAATAACCATACTTGGTAGTAGTATGTTAATCTTGATTGCTTATGATATACCAGTCATCCCTAGGGTTCTTCATACTAAATTTTGTACAATTATACCCAATGCATTTGGAAGCGCTAAGTGTTTAGTAATAGTAGTCTGCTCACCACATGCCACCATATAAAAATAACGAATACGATGATGATTATAGAGACTAATAGCTGAATAATTTTAACCTACTATAATATTCTTGACATTACAAGGGCTCTTCATGCTAAATGTGATTGAATTCTAACCAATAAATTTGGAGCTTATAAGTGTTTGTTTTTAATATCACTGTTACTAGTAGCATGAATATCATGAATTTCTCATGCCAAACTTGGTGCAATTCTACGAAATAGTCTTGGATCTAACAGATCATATAAGTAGAACCCCGAGATATGGTATTAATCTGTTCAGGGTCAGGATCGTAAGGTGAAATCACTGTATGGTGGGGCCTAAGCAAAATCTTATGCAGTACATATTGAAAATTAGTAACAAAATACAGTACAGTATATAAATACACATGCATATAATTAAATAACACCGTAAGGCGAGGCAAATACCGTAACCCGGTTCAGGAGAAACATTGTATTCCACATCGTAACCTGGAAAAAACGTATCCCGGGGTCTACTGCATTTATTCTTTAATATAAAATAGATTCTTTTCTTTCAAAGAAAACATTGTAGACCAATATGTGACTTATTGATAGGAAAAGCCAAAACCATTTATCGGTATGGAAAATAATGGTCTTTGAGCAGATGTGTTGAGAAATTAGTGTTGACAGGACTGAAGGGGGGGGGGAATGTCAGTATTTTCATTTTGATGAGGTGTCACAAATTGCGACATGAAAGCATTTATTCTTCTGTTCCGAGTTATACATGCTTTGACTTTAAGGTTTTCTTTGGGCTGACTTCAAACAGAAGATATTCACTTACTCATTCCTGGATCAAACTCTCATCAAATGTCAAATAATAAAAGGTCACTTTTATCATCTATTCTCAAAAAATTTATTATCACCCCTTTCCACTTTTTTTTTTTTTTTTTGCTCTTTACTCTTTTTCCCCTCGCTTTATAAGAAGCCATAAATGAACATCGTCATGCTGAAATATTTAGTAGTAGATATGACTTTGCAATGAAAGCTGCTGATAAATGTTTTACCTATGTCAAAAGATGTCTTAAATTGAGTCTGATTTGCACATACACGCCTCCTGCATGCATACCTACTCAAAGAAGCTGCACTTCGGTATACTCCTTGCTGCACTTAGTCAAGCAGTAACATACAGAGATCTGGTGATGCTGGGGATCAGCTCATTGGTTGCTTGTTCCAAGATCAAGTAAGTCCTAGTACTGAGAAATATCATGAAAAGGGGAGATAGTTTGAATTAATGATTAGTGATAGGATGTTTCCAATATTTTTTAGAAATATGGATACAATCACTGATTCTGTTCTAAATTCTTGATTCCGATATAGATTGTGATTATTTTAAAATCTCTGTATTTAAAAATATTTGCTTATGGAATTATTTTTATTTCCGGATTACTGCAAAACCGCATATAATCTATGCTATATAATTTGTAAGTAAAAAGTGGAAACAAATGTAAAAATATATTTGAGGGTTGATATAGAGATTTTAGTTTTACCGGTAGTTTATTATCAATGAATATTTATCATTTTATTATTAGTACTAGCAACGGAAAATTAAGTTTTTAAAATAAAAAATAATGGAATCGTTTTTGGCATCAGAAAATTTTCCGATATCTTCAAAAGTTGGGAATTTTCCAATTACGATTAATCGTTCTGAAACTAGTTTGGATGTGCTGCTTATTCCTCTAGAGTCAAGCACATGTACGTTAATAGACAATCGAAAGATAAAAAAAAAAAATACATGTAACAAATATTATCATGTTCAACATCCTGTCATGCTGTTCAAAAATGCACCTGCATCTCAAATAATTTTCTAACTTTTATAGAAGAAATTCAAAAGATAATTGTAAAGCTCCCCAAATTTCTTCACCCTCATAAATAAAGATTGTCCTACTTTGCTAAAAAAAAAAAAAAAAGATTGTGCAACCTAAAACAACTAAATAAACCACAATCGTGAAATGTCTTCAATAACTTTTTCACAGAACAAACCATTTCGCATGAAATCTATCTATAATTTATAGTCTATGGCTACCAGTCCCATAGATAAATTAATAATTTCATTTAATAATGGCATTTCCTCCACAAACATGTAAGTAACAAAAACATCTATAATCATCATCTTCGGTTTACCGACCATTTTACATGCTGGCATGTGTTGGGCGGCTTTTAGAAACTGATTTCCAAACTAACCTATCTCTGGTCAAGTCTTTATTTATCCCTCTTTCTCACAAGTCCATTTTTACCACCTTTTCTCAAATTTTCTTGACTTTTCCTTGCCAGATGGCCCTGTTAACTCAACTGTTTTACACCTACTAACCCACAAACTCTTATCCATTTTTTTCAGTGTGACCATACCAAAAGTCTCCACTTTTGCACACGTCATTTTTTTTTTCTTTTAGATTTTGACATTTTAATTATTATAGTATTGTTTGACCGTTAGAATATTAATTGGATGAAATTGTCTGTTTTACTTTGCATAGAAAACAGTGAGACAAACTGCTATTGTCTGGCCAAAAATCAAGTATAAGTCTTAGTACTGAAAAAGATTGAGAAAAGGGATAGTTTAAACTTTGTTAAAAGAATATTTTGATCTCTATTCATTAAAATTATTGGATGTGAATAACTTCCAGAACTTTCAATCTTTTAATAGACAGGGATTTGCGAAGAATTTTAAAGCTAGAAATAAATTTCTGTTCAACAGTTTAAAGTCTTCTAAATTCTAAAGTCCCAAAGTAAGCTTCTTCTTTTTTTTTTTTTTTTTTTTTTTTTTTTTAACTATTAACAAAGGATTAAAGTGTCTGACTTATTTGAAGAAACCGAAAGGCATTGTAGTGGATTTAATTTCATAATTGACTCTTTTTTTTTTTAAATTTAAACAGGGTCTTTAATTTCTTTGTATGTTATTCTATTCATTTCAATAAAAAAAAAACTTGAAAATCAATAAAATAAAAATTCAATATCACGCTGTCACGAGAAACACACACACACGAAATATTGTCTCATAATTTCATTAATCTAGATTTGCCACAAGCTGTGTTTCTTTGATTCATTGGAAGCGAGATTGTCATGTCCATGTGTCCACACAATTCTTCATCCCTAATCGGTATTTCTCTTGAAAGAGGCTGAGATTTCAAATCTGTTTTATCAAAAGTCAGTCGTCTGAAATGAATGCGTGGGTTATCTGCAAAGTTTTCTTTGCATAAATATAATTGCAGCAGAAGTGTTGATGAGGTTTCCAACGGGAGGGGTTGCAAACAAAAGCCAGTCCGTTTCAGTTTGCATAGATAACATTAGTGTGAGACAAGATGCCACTGTCTGTCAGAAAATCAAGTATAAGTCCTAGTACAGAAAAATATTACGAGAAAGAGGATAGTTTAAATATGATTAGATGCAACCCCCTTAATGACCTTTCCCTCTTATTTGGAGATACCATTTACTCATCAGAAAGAGTATTCAGCAATGTCTCCTTTATAGAAAAAACAGTTTCTGGCATGATTAGAACCTGCGTCCGCATTAATCAGATGCAATAATTTGCTTGAGTATCGTTAATACAAATGAAAAACTGAGATTTTGAGCGTGTGATACGATTTGAATAGACATTCCAGTAATTATAGCAGCAACTGGAGTCGTGAAAACGAATTAAAAAAAAAAATTACTTGTTTAATATACCCGGTGAACCAAGTGCAAGAGATTTAAACAATTGCACTCAAAGGGACGGTTAGAATGTTAAAAAGATCTCTCGGTTAGAGCATAGGAGATATCTGAAAGTGAAAATGATACTTGGTTTCTCTACCAAATGACAGACTTCAAATCAGCATAGAATATCTGCCACAAAACAAGTTCTCAGATTGACATCCTGATTTTACTCTGAGACGGATAAAATTAAGTCTCCAATGAGTGAATCCATAAAACCAGCTTGGAAGCGAGGCTCAAACACCAAATATCTTCTGCTTATTTGGTCCCAGTCTATATAAATAGACACCAAATGACAGTCATGGGCCAATTTTTTATGAAATTTCACACAAAGGAACTTCATGTATCTGGCAGTGTTTTTAGATAGGTTTTGTATAGGAATGTCTTCAATAAGTATTGATAATTAGAATAATCCAATGAAAGAAGGAACAGGCTATTTTGACCAAAGTTAACACCTTACGCAGCCTAACATCAGAAGTGAATTTGAGAAGTTTTATTACCACACAAGTAAAAAGGCACGATATATAAAATCAACAGTAGGTTCTTTGATATGACAGGGGCGTATTCGTAATGAATGTTTCTGTTTAAAGCACAATTTCACCATGATACTTGACTTTTTTTCATTTTAAACTTTAATTCAAGCCATTGTATATAAGAATAATTCTGTAAAAATCAACAGTGCAATGTAGACTACAATGTATTGTGGAATAAGTCACAGCGAGAGGCGTGTGAGTTTCCTTCCAGTGCACCGTGAGGAGTCCCCAACTAGAGCAGGCAACTAATCAATTTCATTGAAAAATGGGCTATTTCACAAATTTCGATGACAATAAAAATATGGGAGTGTGCAACATCCGTTGATCATAATTCAACCCCGGGTAACGTTGTGTCACCATGCTAGTTCAAAATATATTATTTGTCTCATAGCAATTCTTAAATTCAAATTGTATATATATATATCTACAATATATTTATGTAAAATCACGTTGACAAACAGGTTCTCGCAGATAACTGAAGTTAAGCAACGATGGCCTGGTCAGTACCAGATGGGTAACAATTTGCGAATGCTAGGCGCTGTATGTGCTATCCACTTATCTCGGCATTGCTTCCAATCGTCCTCAGCTTATACATACTTGCAACTCGAATTAAAACAGTGCCGACTCAGGAAAGGTATGATTAGAGATTGTGCAACTCTTGCCACAGTAATGTCACGTGCAGGTACCCTTCAGTGGGTATCCATAGTCTGACAAGACTGAACGGAACCGTTTTGTGTAACATATTACGTATATCATACATAAACTATCATATATACATAGAAAGTGTGCAGCTATTTTTATTTACACAAACGTGTTCTGTTAGACAAATACAATCATATCTCAACTCTGAATATTTGTGTATTGTCAGAATAGTTTATGGAAAATCATTTTATTTTATAGGCTGGTGATATTGAAACACAAGTGTGTTTGTCCGACATAATATATATAAATCATATATATATATATATATATATATATATATATATATATATATATATTATTGTGGTGTTAATCTTTGGATAATTGACGAGGAAGACCCTGTAACAATTAATTAAATATGTATTAACAAAAATACATGAAAAAGGTAATTGAGCAATATTTTTCCTCACTGCAGGACTAGAGGTGACGACCATATTCTTCGCGTGTCTGCCTCTGATTCCTTTGGTAAACCGGTTCTCATTCACCGGAAGTTACGTAATGGAATAGTTCGTTATTCCCGGTAGGAGGGCTGCGTCCCCAACATATATATTAGAGGCAGTAAACTTTAAATGAAAATAAATCACGAAAAAAAATTTTTTATATTATACAAATATGAGGTTTATTCCAAACATTAATTTTTGGTATTTATAATTTAAATACAATTTCAGACATGGTCCCTGCAGCTCATGTGTATATCACATAATTTAGAGGTTGAATTTTCACAAACACATTAAATTAGGCTGTATTTCGGCAATAGTGAATTGAATGTTATCTTTCAAGTGGTCTATTGTATCTGGTTTATCAGCGTAAACAGGGGACTTTACATATTCCCAAGGAAAATAATCTAATAGCGTTAAATCGCACGAATGAGGTAGTTAGTTGACAGGTCCATTTCATGAAATTATTTGTTCATCAAATGTGTTTCTCAGTAAATTGAATACATAATTTGCAATTTGCAAACGCTGCTCGGGTGTCACTCTCTTCATGATGAATTGTCAAACCAAGCTGAACTGAAAATAACCGATAGTTGCCAAATCTGCAATTAAAGAAAATATTGTAAATTTACATTTAGCTGCCTCTAAAACACACACACACACATATGGCACATAAGCTACACAGAAATCTAAAAATATATATGTATAAAGATAGATATAGATTTAATGTCATTTATTTGCTTATTTTGTTTGCCATACTTTTGAACGACTTCAATTATTTATACGAAAAAGCGTTTTAGTTAAATGCTAGTAAGAAATAATTTTTCCCTCACTAACTCCAGATGAATATATATATATATATATATATATATATATATATACATACGAGCAAAAGTACCCGTCGTTGACTGGGTTCAAAAATAGCCTACAGAAAATGGACTCTGATTTATGAAAGTATGATGGGTTATGAAAAGGAAGGGTTGTAATGAGATAGCTTCGAATTTGAGGGTATCAAAACCAAAGCAAAATATGATGAAAGTAAAAATAAAATAGATAAACCCCATAATTTATTGTACCATACCTGTTCACACTGAAACACTTATCACAATATTCTGTGGATCTATATTAAAAAAAACCTTGTTAAACGTTGTGACACATTTCCATTCTATGGAGGTCAAGGTGCGAACGAACACCCCATAATTTTATTATACCATATTTCTTCAAACTGAAACATAATTATCAAAGTATACTTATGCAGATAGATATAAAAAGTCTTTATTAAAGTGTGTGCCTATTTCCATTCTATGGAGGCCAGGCGCGAATGCAGAGCCCACAATTTTATTATACCATCCCTATTTAAGTTAAAACATACTTATCAAAGTATTCGTATGTACATCTATATCAAACACTTGTAAACGTTTTTTTTTTTTTTAATTTTTAAATTTTTTATTTCCATACTTTGTGGACCAGGCGGGTACGCAGACCCCACAATTTTAATGAATCATCATTATGCCAGATTAAACATACCCATTCCTGTGTCTCGATACATCTATCATTATATGTAATCAGTTTCTATAATAGTCAACCATATAAGAGCCTATTCGTGACCAGACACACACACACAGACGTTCAGCTTTATATTATATATATACACACACACACACCAAAAATTGTAACTTGCACTGTTTATAAAAGAAATTAGTTGCTTACTTATAGTTGAAGTTAAAACTACACAAGTATAGATGTAGAAATGTATACATTATTGTTTATAAAAAATGTTTCTGCCTTTCGCTAATACAATCCGAAATTCTAATTTGAGATGATTCAGTGTCCTCAAAAGTATGTATAAGTAGTTCCTATTATTAGTCACTGTGTGTGTATGTATGGCGTATATGTATATAGTATGTATGAACGGCAAGCCTCTTTTAAATCGGATGAAGTGTACACAGTTCATTTCACCTGACCTGGAAATAAATATGCGTTTCAATCTGACTTCCATTCTACCGAATTCAAATTTATTATCGAATTCTTTAAATAAAATTTTTGTTTGTATTTCTTGTTCATTTTCTACATTTCGATTTTTGAAAGTTATCAATAAATCTTATCTAGTAAGTTTTAAGAATGGATACAAACTAGCGCATGTTTTTGTTTAATTTCATTCTTACTAATTCCGGGGCTTATATATTATTATTTTTAATCGAAAGGTTCTGATATTTCTTATTCTTTTCTTTTGCCAATCTGTACTCATCAGTAAAGTAGTCCGCTGCATAGACTTGGTTTTACTTGCATCTGGTTAAATTTTGTTTACGTTGATATTTTGTATTCGTTCAAGCTCATATCGTTTTCCTTTTTCTGTTTTTCTTTTTTCTTCTTTTTTATTTAATAAATTTTATACCGAGATTTTTTTTTTTTTTTTTCGTTTGTTGCGGAAGCAGAGAATGGTATCGATGCTGGTTGATGTTTTTAATTTCATTCTTGTTCTTTAAGTGTTTTCAAACCAACAATCGGTGATACCAGATCAGGATGTCTAAACATATCAGCTTCTTGATTAAATGCACCAAAACATTGATGTTATTTTTCCCCCTTTACAAAACTCAATCATGTTCTACAACTCCCACCTAAAAAAAAACAAAAACAATTTTTATCTACAAAACAACCAAACTAAACACAATAAATAAGTATTTGAAGATATAAAGAATGCGAAGCATGAAAATTTTCCAAAATATATGAATTCAAAAAGGGTTGATATGCCGTGAAAATAAAAAGATCCAAACGAAACACCATGAATAAATATTTGAAGATATAAACAACTTGAAGCATGAAAACCTTTTTTCACAAAATTATTGGATTCAGCATTAAATAACCTTAAAAGGGTTAATATGCCATAAAATGAAAACCAACATTAACAAATCTCACTTAACCATAAGTTCCCTTAACAGAACAGGACTTTTATCTATTCATTTGCAGACTGTTATTTTCATAGTTGTTGTTTCACAGCGTTTCAGTCAACTTTGTCTGGCCTTCGTCAGGTGGTTAACCACAACGAGATAGAAATGCTGAGTTTCTTAACTATATCCTCAGTAATTACTGCCTTCCATAGTTGTCGTCTCAACACGTTTTGGCAAACTAATCTTCTGGTTGGCTTTGGGTAGAATTGAAGCTGCTATCTTCAGACAATGCTCACCATAGAGATTCAACGCCGCTATCCACTGCGCTGCGGGCCCCGAAGTTGACCGGAACATAGTGAAACAACAATCATGAAGATGAGGATAACAGTCCGCAAATAAATAAATATACAAATTACTTATCTCAAAGGATTCCAATAGAAAAATAATATAACAGGGTTTTCCTCCATATTATTCCCGCAGCCTGTAAATACGGGGTCATCTCTATAATTTCATGCCCAGTCGTCAGGATCACAAACAAATTCGCTGACTGCAACTCCATGCAGACGAGCAATCCCTCCCCCCAAAACGGCACCACATTTAGGTCGAAGGTGGTGACAAATGGTGTTTTAGGACAGGATATTGGTGGATGAGCCGTTCTTCCATTTATGCTAGACGATAGAACAGACAGCTCAATCTGATTAATCGTCTGATTACGTAAGTGTCTGGTATAAGTTCATCGCCAACCATATTAAATTTGATTTTTCTAAAAATAAAAACCTTGTGTTTCCTTTTTATTTTCTTCCCAAACAGAAACTACAAGGCAGTGACTGACAATCATGTTGAGAAGCAATAAAATTATCACTCCCAAGGAACAAGGTTTTCTTGGAGTAGTGCTTTCTCTGAGTAACAATGAAAATTTTTTTAAGAATAATACAATGTATTCTAAAGATGTAAATAATTATTCTCCCTACAGAATTATACTTAACATTATTCAGCATTAAATAACCTATAGGTAGTTTGATATGCGGTAAGCCAAACCAAATCTCTTTATTATTATATAAAAGAAACTCCGTGTGTGAGTTCGTTCCCTATGGACTCCTAAACTGCAGGGCCAATTTTTTTTTAAATTTCACACTAATCTACTTTATGTGCCTGGCAATTTTTAGATAGGTTTTGTATCGGAATGTCTTTGATAAGTATTGATAATTAAAAAAATTTGATGAAAGAAGGAACATGCGATTTTGACTAAAGTTAACACCTTACACAGCCTAACATCACAAGTGCATCTGAGAAGTTTTATTACCGCACAAGGCCAGTCATATAAAATCAAAATTAGGTTCTTTGATATGACAGGGTCGCGTTTGAAATGAATGTTTCTGTTTAAAGCACAATTGCACCATGATACTTGACTTTTTCGTTTTAAACATTAATTAAAGCCATTATCATTGCACAAATCGAAAGGCCCCAGCATATAAAATCAACAGTAGGTTCTTTGATATGACGGGCGTTTTCGAAATGAATGTTTCTGTTTAGTGCAAAATTGAGCCGTGATACTTGATATTTGTATTTTAAACTTTAATTCATGCCATTATATAAAAAATAATTTTATAAAATCAACAATAGGTTCTCTACAGTGCAATGTAGACTACAATGTATTATGGATTAAGTAAATGCAGGATGGATTGAAAAATGGGCGATTTTACTAATTTCAATGACAGTAAAATATGAGAGGGTGACACATTTGTTGATCTTAATTCATTCGCGAGCAACGTTGGGTCTCCCTACTTGTAAATCTATAATTCCAATCAAATTATAAGTTCTCAGCTTCTTTCATTTCCTTGCCAAACCTTTCACAGTTGTTACCAGTTATCCTGTTAAATGCTTCTGACGAAACACAGATTCTTGTCCGTTTTTCCATTTCCTCCTCATTCCATCTCGTCTGGTAAAAGAGAACAAAATTCACAATGTAGACAGACAAAAAATTATCGATTTAGATATAAATATTGTTAGTTTCGAAATTAAAACAAAACAAAAACTAGCAATTGGAGAATGCAAAGCTCCAACAAACTACCTGACCATCAAAAATGGAATTTATTCATCAACTTATTTTGGCTCTAATATACGTTTGTAGATAAGATACAAAGCAAAAATTATTAATTATTTTGAATGACATGTATTACACAAGTTTAATATGATTTTTGTTTTTTAGAAAATGATCCGTTTGAAACAAATTTAATTTCTTATTCTATTTATTTTGTTATTTGATCTAAAAAATTTTGTCATGTTCATCAATGACAAATTTTTTCCACATTGATTTGATCAATTTTTACACTGAGTTAAACATTTTATCCAGATTAGATGAAACTATCAGCTTGTCTGACAATAGCCAGATTTTTATTTATTCATTTTTGTCATATTTCTATTTCTTTTATTTTTATTTCTTTTTTCTGTTTTTCCTTTTTCTGTTATCTTTTATTCCCCATAATTCATGGTGGCGTCTATTTTTAAAAATGAATGATTGGCAAATGTGTTTTTTCTGTGGCGAACGCGAATATGAAAAGATAGTCACCAGCTAAAATCCAATATCAGATGCCTTTAAATGGTGCTAGGAAGAAAATGGCGTTCTTTCTAGAGGCCTTTGACTTCTTTAAAAATGTGCAGTGCCAACTCCAAATGGATTGTTCCATACATTGCAAAACTGTTTGCAACCCCATTTCAGTGTACTTTATTTACGGAGGATTTTCTGAATATTTTTCCCTTGCTTTTTCAAAGCAATATTCTAATAACAGATGTTATCTAGTACACTAAGGTCTGAACGCATAACCTTCGATAACCAAAGTCGAAACTATTAACTGTGACTGGTGCAAACAAGTTTACAAGAAATGAGAAAGAAAGAATGAGGAAAAGAACAGATGGAGTTATGTGCAGGTAGGCAGAGCCAATGTCTCTTGGTTTTCTTGTTGAATAGTTAATGTACGAGACGCCCCCCAAAAACACGGATTCCAATCAAAGAGAGTGTATTACGGTCGGAAGCGATAATCTTTAATAACCAAAGTGGTAAATGTCAATGGATCTTCATAAACATTTTACCATATTTTTTTTTTTTCAATAAGAAAGTCCAGATTAAATGGATTATTCAACTGCAGAGTTTATTTTTGTTGTTGTTAATATTATGACCATTATCATTGCATTTTTTTTTTATTATTTTCTTCTTTAGAAGATTGTAACGCTAGGTATGAGGCAGCCAAACCAGCTGCTAACATTGCCCTGCTTTTTGTTGAAACCAACCGAGAGCACTTTTTAGTATCCTTGCTGTTCCCTTAAGTGCAATTGTCTGGATCTCTTTTGCACTTGGTTCACCAGGAATATTAGTTAGGTAGGACTTCGGGTTCTTCTTCATAAGCCCTGTGGCACCTATAATAACTGGTATGATTGATATATCTAAGATTCCAGTTTCAAAATGGCGTGATACGTGTCATTTAAAGTAAGATTTTTTTTCTTTCATTGTTTTGGATTATATTTTCTGCATCTATTAAAGATAGCATGGAAGATTTAATTTTTCATTTTGTATTTGCCAACGATTGTTTCAAAAGTTTTCAGATGATTGGTCGCTTGAATATTTAGATTATACGGTTCTCCTTGGTGCTAACAGATAAGGCTGTCTAAAGATACCAACTTCCTGACCTAAACTGCACCAAAACATCGATTTTGTGTGTGTGTTTTTTTTCCTCCTTTCTCTTTGCAAAATTCAATCCTGTTCTGCAAAGTCAAAAACAAAGCAAAAAAAAATTTTCTGCTATAAAACAACCAAACCAAACACCTTAAATACATATTTGAAAAGATAAAGAACTTGAAGCATTAAAACTTTTTCTAAAATTGCTGAATTAATAACCAAAAAAACAGTTGATATGCCATAAAACAAATCAACAAAGCCAAAGTGTTCTCGTTTTGGACCTGCATTGCAAGTGGTAAAATGCTCAGTAGTAATTAGTTTTTAGAAGCAATCTTTTGAAGGTTCAATCCTCCATACAGGCTATACTAAGAATACAATTTATATTTTTACTGTGTACTGGCTGATGTAACAAGAACAAGAAATCCCGTGGATTAAATAAAAAGTTCCATTCAGAGTTAAAGATGCACCTGAAAAAGGTAGGAGGTTACCCGGCCCAAACATCGTGAGATGAAATGTTTCATATAACAGGTACAAACATCGTGAGATGAAATGTTTCATATAACAGGTACAAACATCGTGAGATGAAATGTTTCATATAACAGGTACAAACATCGTGAGATGAAATGTTTCATATAACGGGTACAAACATCGTGAGATGAAATGTTTCATATAACGGGTACAAACATCGTGAGATGAAATGTTTCATATAACGGGTACAAACATCGTGAGATGAAATGTTTCATATAACGGGTACAAACATCGTGAGATGAAATGTTTCATATAACGGGTACAAACATCGTGAGATGAAATGTTTCATATAACGGGTACAAACATCGTGAGATGAAATGTTTCATATAACGGGTACAAACATCGTGAGATGAAATGTTTCATATAACAGGTACAAACATCGTGAGATGAAATGTTTCATATAACAGGTACAGCTACATTTGGCATGAAACACTTTTCATGTCATGATAGTGTCAAAATTATATTAATACCAAGACTGCTACAACTATTATTAAACTAAACAATTACGTACAGGTGCCAAAATTATTGGCCATCATTACATAATTGTAGCAGAAATAACTCTTTAGATGATGGGTGTTTTATTAGTAGAGATCCAAATTATAGTAGATCAATACCGTAGTACCTTTAACGTATCGACGTGTATCATGGTTTCCAGATTATAAATTATTTGAGCGAGAGATCCTATTTATTAAAAAGGAGGATAGCATACTATGACCATTAGATTATTAGTATATAGATACCCTAATTTAATGTTCATAGTATGTTACCACCTTCTATTCTCTTGTTTAATAAATAGAATCCCTCGATCACAAAAAACGCAATGTAAAAAAAAACAAGGAAAAAATTTAAATAAAATAAAATAATGTTGCTTTTGAGACGTACGTGAAACTAAAATATACCTTTGTGGTTTTCTGGCTAGGATCCAAGGGTAGTATCTGTTCTGTCTAAAGATGGTATAATGATATTGTGGAGCTTCCGTTTACGCCAGGCGTCCATACAATGGAAATATGTCATAGACTCCCATAAGGATATTGGAAATAAACCGTAATAACCCGATATATTCTGACACTACATTAACCAGATTACTCAGACACTTTTACAATTTTAACAAAAGGGGCTACAATAATATTGTGGGGTATCCATTCATACTGAACGTCCACAGAATGCCCCGCATCAATATCTTATATATGAAAGATGCCAATGTGGAATTTCCACAGGTCCCGCTAGTAATAATAATCATAATTACTTATGAAGCTATTCATGTTGACAAACCGGTTCTGGAAGTGAGATTGAGTGTGTTCTGTATGAGATAAGTGACCATTTAGGAATACCAAGCACTGTATGTGGAAGGATGGCGACACCTTCCTGCATAAAAACTATGATCGTCATACCCTCCAACTGGGAACGTTTGTGAATTTAATAATTCTTGGGAACTTCCTTATTTTGAGAAAGCTGGATTAACCTGCTCAGGGCGAATGCCATACTGGGACAAACTCCAATGTTAGTGAATAGAACTGCACCAAACCTGGTCTCAGAAGGTCCTTGGTATGTGGGAGGTAATAAAATTAGGCATACTAATTATGTTTTGGCATTTTCCTTTGTCACATCACGGGAAGATGTGACACAAGGTCGGAAAGTGGGTAGAATAGGCTTGTACATCAGCTGTTGTGATCAGTCCCGATCGGCATTCCCCAATGAGGGCGCCTAAAGCAGGTAAACCGAGTAAAAAGGCAAGGTCTGCAGGGTGGGGGATGGGCCTCTTAGAGCTCCAGAACAAATATACTAATTAGTATGCTTAAATAAAGCCGCAACAGCCGTGGACTAGTTTTTCTTTTTTTGATTTTTAATTTTCTTTTTTTGATTTTTAATTTGAAACTAGTTTTCAGAATGGGGGGGGGGGAATTGAAAATTAAAATTTTAATTCATAGATCTTGTTTATTATATTTAGAGACTTTTTTTTTTCTTTTGAAAAAAAATATCCATTTATATTTTCTATTTCTGTTAATTTCTATTTCTGTTCGGCGTTATGTCTTTTCTTTTGCAAATTCTGTTAGTGTATTTTCGCACGTTTTCTCTTTAGATTCGCAGACGAGTTTCTATTTTTGCTTTTGTTGATTTTCAACTGAATCTCGATACAGTTCCGTGAAGTATGTATATTATACAAATTAATGATTAGTTTGTGGGGATGGGGTGAGAAAAAGGCGGTGCGGGCTTTGCTTGCTTTCCTCTTGTTGTTTTCCCATATATGTTTTATTTGTTATACTTATTTATTATATATCATTAATTGTTGATTAAATTATCTTCAGAGTTCTGTTTTTGTGCAAAATATTTAATTAAACTTCAGTGTTAGGCACATTCGTGCTGGCAGTTGGGTCGGGGCGCATTTGTGTGTGCATATCTATCCTCGTTATATTCAGTATTTATTGTAAGAGCGTCTCAATATGTGGGTAGAACTTAGTAGTAGTATCAAAATATATTTATGGCACGTATCTACACAGAAACGTTCATTTTTCATTCTCAAAGGAAATCATCAGGTTAATTACAATTAGCCTGATGAATTCCTATGGGGGAGGAAACATGAACATTTCAGTCTACCTACTGGCTATGGAAATATTTTCATACTTCTGTATATTTAAATTTAATATATATATATATATATATATATATATATATATATATATATAAAGTGAAAGGGTGTGTCTGTCTGTGTATATTTCCCTACTCAATAACTCTGTTAATTTTCAGGTTACAGACTCCAAATTTGATATACATGGTACTGACATTTGGGAAAATTTTTGCAATCGGTTTTCGGCCAGAAATTTGGCTGTTAAGGGGTCAAAATTCAACGATGTGACCTTTGAGAACGCTACCAAACTCCTCTGACAATTTTGGGTGTAAACACTTGAAATTTTAGATATTGGACATGGATCTAACTTAATAACTTGATTTGAGCGCCCCCCCCCCAAATGTTAAGGGGTCATAATGGGAGTCAAAGTTAAAATAAAAAATTGACCTCTGTCGTATCTACCAAATTACTCAGACAATTTCTGATCTGAACATTTGAAATTTTACATAAAAGGTATTCAGAGATAGGGCAAGCTTTTTAATCGGTTTGGGTCGAAAATTTGAGCTACCAATATATGAATGTATGTGTGTTTGCATATCTGCCTAAAACATTTGACAGAGGCGACGAATTTTCATAAGATCAGTATCGTTTTGAAGGTCGACCCTTCAGACGACAAATACCGAAAACTTGGCTAAAAACATTAATTTTTTCACCCTCAACTGGGCACTTTTCTACAGGGAGAGGTCGCTTTTTGCACCAATATTTTTTAAAGTAATCTCTTTTTGAATGTCTAGCCTTAATTATTTCCGGTTTGGCAGTGGTCGTAACAGCAAAGACGTCGGGGTTTTTTCCCGTTCTTTTCCTCCTTCGCGGTACGGGTTTAAGCCTGCCTTCCCATTAACACTTTTTTTTTTTTTTTTTTTTTTTTTTTTTTTTGCCCAACACACACCACCAAACACTCGGCAACGCCGGGCATCCATGCTAGTGTATATATATATATATATATGTGTCTGTCTGTATGTATACATTTCCCTACCAAATTACTTTGTCAATTTTAAGTCTACAGACTCGAGATTTGATGTAAGGGTTACTGAGATTTGGGAAAATCGATGTGATCGGATTTTGGCCAGAAATTTGGCGATTAAAGGGTCAAAGTTCAATGATTAGACCTTTGAGAACTCTACCAAACTCCTCCGACAATTTTTGGTCCACACACTTGAAATATTAGATATAGGTTCCTTGGACATGGATCTAACTTAATAACTTGATTTGAGCCCAATAGAGTAAATTTTAAGGGGTCATAATAAGGGTCAAAGTTAAAAAAAAATTGACCACTTCTTTTTTGCTCAATATACACCTCCAAATACCCGGGCAACGCCGGGCACTCATGCTAGTATATATATATATATATATATGTGAAAATGTTTGTGTGTCTGTCTATGTACCTATTAACTGTCAATTTTCAGTCTAGAGACTCGAGATTTGACATAAGGGGTATTGAGATTTGGGAAAATCTTTTTAATCAGTTTTCGGACAGAAATTTCTTTCTCTCTCCAGACTTCCCTGCCTTCCATCAGCTGCCTCAGATCTTCAGGATCACAGTTGGCATCATGTGCAATTTGTTGGTTGTATGTAGATCTAGGTCGTCTTATGCCTGTGCTGTGGAGTCCACAGCAGTACATTTCTCACCAGTTCTTGCTTGCACCTTATGCATTGTTTAGTAATAGTATCCATAAAAACAATATCACCAACAAAAAAATGCAGCGAAATATCGCACATGCACATATGTATATATAAATTATGAAAATATATAGCACAAGCTACAAAGAATTTTCCGCATGTCATTCTCATAAGGATAGTGCATAAAATTTATGTTACCATGTGCTTATATATATATATATATATACATACACACACACACACATACGAGGGGCGTGCAATAAGTAATGTCCCTGACCCACTTCTGATAGCAGTAGAGCAACGAAACTTGGCACAGTTATTAGTCTTTCTCTACATAGGAAGATCCAGAGTTATGCATTTCTCCCATCATTTGATGCAGCTCTGGAGACCATTTTTGTAGAACACCCCAGGTTGGTCCTCCAACCACGACGTAACTTCAGAAATCAAGGCTGCATCATCTGGAAAACGCTTTCCTTTCAAAAACAACTTCATGGCTGGGAAGAGGTGAAAGTCATAGGGTGCAAGGTCAGGAGAGTAGGGAGGATGGGGTAAGATTTCATAACCACACGCTCGTGCTTCTGATCTGGCGACATGCGAGTTGTGGACCAGAACGTTGTCCTGCAGGAGTAGGGTACCTTTGCTGATCTTGCCCCGCTTCTTGATTTTGATAGCTTCCCTTAATTTCTTCAAAAGTGAAGCATAATCGGCTCCTGCAATTGTGGTATCCTTTGCCAGGAAATCTGTCATCACTACTCCGTCCTGGTTCCAGAAGACTGTGAGCATGACCTTGCCAGCAGAGGGCTGCACCTTTGCCTTCTTTGGAGGTGGTGAGTCCAAGTGCTTCCACTGCATTGACTGGGATGTAGTCTCTGGATCATAGTGATGGAGCCAGGTTTCATCCTGTGTAATCAGTCTTTTGAAAAACTTTGACTCATCTTCTTGGCACATCTCCAAATTCATCCTCGAGCACTCGACGCATTCTCACTTCTGGAATGGTGTGAGCAACCTGGGAATCCATCTGGCAGACACCTTATGCATATGCAAATGGTCATGAATGATAGTTTCCACAGACCCTGTACTAATCTTGACATCTTGGGCTATTGGATAAATAGTAATGCACCGATCTTCCAAAATGGCAGCCTCAACTTGACGGACAGATGCCTCATCAATGGCAGAAGGGAGGGAGGGGTGACCAGGTCTGGGAGCTATTTCCACAAACTTCCGGCCATGTTTGAATTCACAATGCCAGCGTTTTACAAGGTCATTTGATGGGGCATTATCACCATAAGTTTCTTTCATTTCATCAAAAGTCTCCTGTGGTGTGTGTCCTTTCAAATACAAAAACCGGATCACTGCTCGATATTCAACAGGCTCCATTTCACACCTGACTCAGTCCAAACACCTGTAAAACAGAAATCACAATTAATTCAGAGCTGTAATTTACCACATTACCCGTAGAGATAGAAATCATTGCACATGCAAAATTTCAGCCAGATCAGACAACTGAAAGTGGGTCAGGGGCATTATTTATTGCACGCCCTTCGTGTGTGTATATATATATATATATATATAATCTACATAGTTTTTTAGCTAACCAATTGGATTCTTTGTTATTTCCGCTACTATTTTCACTAGCCAATGGTCAGGCTTTTATTAAAAAAAGGTTCTTACATGGATGAAACATGGGAAATTCTGTATACCGTAATTGCCAATTATATTTTCATAACTTAATACCTAGCTCTAGTCATATATTGAGCACTGTTGAAGTAAATACTGCAAATCGATACATAAAATATATCTCCATATAAAATTTTATGTGGATACATGAAATAATAATAATAATAATAACAACAACAACAACGTGCTTGATAGAGCTCAGCTAATTCTCAGTGTTGTGAGCTGTTATGATATCATTTGTCTGGAGAGCATTATTTTCTTTTTCTAAAAATAAAAGCAGCTAAATGAATTAGCGGAAACACCAACAAAAGAATAAAACCTCACACAATGCGTGAGTTTAATAGTTTCCGCATGGTAATTTCACATTTCATAAAAGTATAATTATATAAATTGCCTGCATGTTGCTTGATACAATCTGGAATGAAGTCTAATTGGATTTAATTGCTAAAGACCTCTGCTGCCTTTCGCAATCAGACGTCATTGCATATATTTACATAGACAAGAACAATATTTTGGATGGACTCCAATTAAATATCGAGTTACAGAATGAAATGTTTTCATCAAACATTCTCCAATCATTTAATAGTTTATTCATAAATACCAGTTCCTATCGAAACTAGATAGGTCACAAGATCAATTAAACATGGTGGGGGAAGGAGTTGCAGCTCCCCAAATAGGGAGTACTTTTGTTAGGTATGAAAATAGATATTCTCTACTAAAGTTGCCTCGTGCGACTAGTAAAATATTATCCTGCCTCTTTTAGAAAGACGGAGCTAGGGCATTCTTAAACGCAAATATGAACTTCTGTGCAATTCAGCTTCCAGTTTGGAACCTCATAGAAACATTTTTTTTTAAATGTTTTTAACATTTAAAGTCATAACTTTTTACCCCAACTGTACTAGCATGCATAAAATTTAAATGTACCGTGAACAAACATTTTGTTGCACAATTTCTTAAGATTCTAAGCCAGGTTGGACTGGCTTTCTCTAAAGGAGGGAATTTCATGGGTGTATCAAATTCACAAACGATTCCCAATGGCATGCATATCCCAGTCAGGGGAAATTACGACATTAGGTTTTTGCAGTTTGTACAGGGAGGTATCGACGTCTTCCTACATACAGCACTTGGTATTCCCAAATGGTTACCTACCTAGTACTGACCAGGCTCAATCTTGCTTAACTTTGGTGATCTAACAAGAGCAGGCGTGTCAACGTGATTATGTCCTATATGTGATGTTTCTAAAAATCTGACTCTCTAAATTCATTGCAGACCGTTGTCTCGATGGCAGTAACCTTGCTTTGTGTGAATATGAAATAACAAAAACAACTGTTTAAAATTGATATCCGACACATTCTCAGACCACACAATATAAGATGTGTATACTTTATCTACAACTTGCTTCCTAAAATCTTATTTATATTTTTCTGTTTCACTATTTGGCCGATATGGCTGAAATTTTTTATGGACGTTTGTTATGACAAGATGCAACGGACTAAGTGTTATGGTATCTCTTCTAAGCATAGTTATGGACAAGGGTGTAGCCAGGAAGAACCAAAGCAAAGGGTCCAAACCTTCGTAGCATAAATTTTACAAACTATGTTTTGTCCGTTTCGTCTCGTTTTAGTAAAGTTTCGTTTCGTTTTTATTTATTTTTTTATTATACTTATGACAACCTAAAAATTGCAATTAATGCTCATTGAATGTTCCTATATGAAGGTTAAATATTTATGAATTTTTTTTTATATAATTACTTTGTCGAATTACTCAAACTTATTAATAAATGCAATTTTTGAGTTGCCCTATTTAAAACTTCATGTTTCATAGTTTCTTGTTAAAGCTTGGTGCTTTTTTGACACATTTTGGTTATAATTAAATGCTTATAGATGTACAAAGCAATACAAAAAAATGAACGAAACGAAATATGAAAAATTTTGTTTTGTTTTCGTACAAGAAATGAGAAGAAATTAGTAAATCCTTTAAACGGAACAGAAGGAATTCAACCCTGCAAAATTCTCCTATAGGTAGATAAAATTTGATGCGTTATTGTGAAATAGCAGGCAAAAACGATTCGTAAGCATTAAATAATTCCCTCATTAGTACGCAAATTATTTGGAAACAGCACAGGCGGTCCCCAGTCGCATGTATATCCCCATTAAGGGAGATGACGATGTTAGGTTTTTGCAGTTCTTGCAGGGAATGTCGACATCCTCCTACATACAGCGCCTGGAATTCCCAAATTGGTCACCCATCTGGTCTGACTAGGCTCAACGTTGCTTAACTTCAGTGATCTAACGAGAAAGTGTCAACGTGATTTATGTCGTACTCAAATTATCTACAATTGTCTACATATCCTGCCTATCTCTGGTTGTCCTACTGGCACTCTGAATTGGGGGAAAAAATTTCGTCGATGAGGGGGTGTCTGAAAAGCACGGAAAGCACGGCTGGTTATGCCCTTGGTTAATATGGGTTAGTATATTTAATGCAAAAATTAGCATAAATTTAACGACATTCAGTCCCCAATTTTGCATAAAACACTCCTTCTAAGTAAACGGGCTATAACTTTTGCCCATTTTTAATGGGCCAAAAGGTCTAGTTCTATTGCTATTTATGCATCCACTTCTACATGTTAACAAATAGATCTTTTTATTATATCCCGTTAGAATAGAGGTTCAGATTTCTCCGCCATGTACTAGAGGAACACTAGGTACTAATGAACGATAATAAAGAGCCTGCTTGAATACGTAGTATCTTTGAGTCACTATTAAATTAAAAAGAAGGGGAAAAAAAACGAAGAAAAAAACTTTCTGCCATCAAAGTGATTAGGTTTTTATCATCGGAACAATTGGCTGGCAATTAAATAAAAGCCGGAACGATTGACATGTTCATCTGTTTCATGTGTTGAGAGAAGTCAGAATTACAACATAACCTGCAGCTTTGTTTTCTTAATGTCTTCTAGTTTTGTCAGCGCCATCGTTAATTAAGTGTGTATATTAGTTAGGCATGTGTCGTCAATCTTCCCCCCCCCCCCCCTAGCATTGTTCGGTAAAAATAAGACTTTTATTACCAAATGAGGCTTCTATAAGAAAATGAAAATTAAAACCAGGTGTTCTCTTTTTTTTTTTTTTCACGTTTCCATATATTCTCTCGCCCGCTCTCTCTTTCTCCCCCCTCTCTCTCTCTCTCTCTCTCTGTCGGTCTCTCTCTCTTTCTCTGTCGGTCTCTCTCTCTTTCTCTGTCGGTCTCTCTCTCTTTCTCTGTCTCATCTCTCTCTCTGTCTCATCTCTCTCTCTGTCTCCTCTCTCTCTCTGTCTCATCTCTCTCTCTCTGTCTCATCTCTCTCTCTGTCTCATCTCTCTCATCACTCTCTCTGTCTCATCTCTCTCTCTGTCTCATCTCTCTCTCTGTCTCATCTCTCTCTCTCTGTCTCATCTCTCTCTCTCTGTCTCATCTCTCTCTCTCTCTGTCTCATATCTCTCTCTCTGTCTCATATCTCTCTCTCTGTCTCATATCTCTCTCTCTCTGTCTCATATCTCTCTCTCTGTCTCATATCTCTCTCTCTGTCTCATATCTCTCTCTCTGTCTCATATCTCTCTCTCTGTCTCATATCTCTCTCTCTGTCTCATATCTCTCTCTCTGTCTCATATCTCTCTCTCTGTCTCATATCTCTCTCTCTGTCTCATATCTCTCTCTCTGTCTCATATCTCTCTCTCTGTCTCATATCTCTCTCTCTGTCTCCTCTGTCTCTCTGTCTCCTCTGTCTCTCTGTCTCCTCTGTCTCTCTGTCTCCTCTGTCTCTCTCTCTCTGTCTCCTCTGTCTCTCTCTCTCTGTCTCCTCTGTCTCTCTCTCTCTCTGTCTCCTCTATCTCTCTCTCTCTCTGTCTCTCTCTCTGTCTCCTCTGTCTCTCTCTCTGTCTCCTCTGTCTCTCTCTCTGTCTCCTCTGTCTCTCTCTCTGTCTCCTCTGTCTCTCTCTCTGTCTCTCTCTGTCTCTCTCTCTGTCTCTCTCTCTCTGTCTCCTCTGTCTCTCTCTCTCTGTCTCCTCTGTCTCTCTCTCTGTCTCCTCTGTCTCTCTCTCTCTCTGTCTCCTCTGTCTCTCTCTCTCTGTCTCCTCTGTCTCTCTCTCTCTGTCTCCTCTGTCTCTCTCTTAGTCTCCTCTCTCTCTTAGTCTCCTCTCTCTCTTAGTCTCCTCTCTCTCTTAGTCTCCTCTCTCTCTTAGTCTCCTCTCTCTCTTAGTCTCCTCTCTCTCTTAGTCTCCTCTCTCTTTCTCTCTCTTAGTCTCCTCTCTCTCTTAGTCTCCTCTCTCTCTTAGTCTCTTCTCTCTCTCTTAGTCTCTTCTCTCTCTCTTAGTCTCCTCTCTCTTTCTCTCTCTTAATCTCCTCTCTTTCTCTCTCTTAATCTCCTCTCTCTTTCTCTCTCTTAATCTCCTCTCTCTTTCTCTCTCTTAGTCTCCTCTCTCTTTCTCTCTCTTAGTCTCCTCTCTCTTAGTCTCCTCTCTCTTAGTCTCCTCTCTCTTAGTCTCCTCTCTCTTAGTCTCCTCTCTCTTAGTCTCCTCTCTCTTAGTCTCCTCTCTCTTAGTCTCCTCTCTCTTAGTCTCCTCTCTCTTAATCTCCTCTCTCTTAATCTCCTCTCTCTTAATCTCCTCTCTCTTAGTCTCCTCTCTCTTAGTCTCCTCTCTCTTAGTCTCCTCTCTCTTAGTCTCCTCTCTCTTTCTCTCTATTAGTCTCCTCTCTCTTTCTCTCTATTAGTCTCCTCTCTCTTTCTCTCTCTTAGTCTCCTCTCTCTTTCTCTCTCTTAGTCTCCTCTCTCTTTCTCTCTCTTAGTCTCCTCTCTCTTTCTCTCTCTTAGTCTCCTCTCTCTTTCTCTCTCTTAGTCTCCTCTCTCTTTCTCTCTCTTAGTCTCCTCTCTCTTTCTCTCTCTTAGTCTCCTCTCTCTTTCTCTCTCTTAGTCTCCTCTCTCTTTCTCTCTCTTAGTCTCCTCTCTCTTTCTCTCTCTTAGTCTCCTCTCTCTCTCTTAGTCTCCTCTCTCTCTCTTAGTCTCCTCTCTCTCTCTTAGTCTCCTCTCTCTCTTAGTCTCCTCTCTCTTTCTTAGTCTCCTCTCTCTTTCTTAGTCTCCTCTCTCTTTCTTAGTCTCCTCTCTCTTTCTTAGTCTCCTCTCTCTTTCTTAGTCTCCTCTCTCTTTCTTAGTCTCCTCTCTCTTTCTTAGTCTCCTCTCTCTCTCTTAGTATCCTCTCTCTCTCTCTCTTAGTATCCTCTCTCTCTCTCTATTAGTCTCCTCTCTCTCTCTTAGTCTCCTCTCTCTTTCTCTCTCTTAGTCTCCTCTCTCTTTCTCTCTCTTAGTCTCCTCTCTCTTTCTCTCTCTTAGTCTCCTCTCTCTTTCTCTCTCTTAGTCTCCTCTCTCTTTCTCTCTCTTAGTATCCTCTCTCTCTCTTAGTATCCTCTCTCTCTCTTAGTATCCTCTCTCTCTCTTAGTATCCTCTCTCTCTCTTAGTCTCCT
>NC_136497.1:64674924-64734924 GCF_053919585.1 Euprymna scolopes
TATATATTTTCAATATCTATATATATATATTCAATATCTCTCTATATATATATTCAATATCTCTCTATATATATATTCAATATCTATATATATATATTTTCAATATCTATATATATATTTTCAATATTTATATATATATTTTCAATATCTATATATATATTTTCAATATTTATATATATATTTTCAATATCTATATATATATTTTCAATATCTATATATATATTTTCAATATCTATATATATATTTTCAATATCAATATATATATTTTCAATATCTATATATATATTTTCAATATCTATATATATATTTTCAATATCTATATATATATTTTCAATATCTATATATATATTTTCAATATCTATATATATATTTTCAATATCTATATATATATTTTCAATATCTATATATATATTTTCAATATCTATTTATATTCAATATCTATATATTTTCAATATCTATATATATTCAATATCTATTTATATATTTTCAATATCTATTTATATATTTTCAATATCTATTTATATATTTTCAATATCTATTTATATATTTTCAATATCTATTTATATATTTTCAATATCTATTTATATATTTTCAATATCTATATATTTTCAATATCTATTTATATATTTTCACTATATATATTTTTTCACTATATATATTTTTTCAATATCTATATATATTTTTTCAATATCTATATATATATATTTTCAATATCTATATATATATATTTTCAATATCTATATATATTTTCAATATCTATATATATATTTTCAATATCTATATATATATTTTCAATATCTATATATATATTTTCAATATCTATATATATATTTTCAATATCTATATATATATTTTCAATATCTATATATATATTTTCAATATCTATATATATATTTTCAATATCTATATATATATTTTCAATATCTATTTATATTCAATATCTATATATTTTCAATATCTATATATATTCAATATCTATTTATATATTTTCAATATCTATTTATATATTTTCAATATCTATTTATATATTTTCAATATCTATTTATATATTTTCAATATCTATTTATATATTTTCAATATCTATTTATATATTTTCAATATCTATATATTTTCAATATCTATTTATATATTTTCACTATATATATTTTTTCACTATATATATTTTTTCAATATCTATATATATTTTTTCAATATCTATATATATATATTTTCAATATCTATATATATATATTTTCAATATCTATATATATTTTCAATATCTATATATATATTTTCAATATCTATATATATATTTTCAATATCTATATATATATTTTCAATATCTATATATATATTTTCAATATCTATTTATATATTTTCAATATCTATATATATATTCAATATCTATTTATATATTTTCAATATCTATATATATATTTACAATATCTATTTATATATTTTCAATATCTATATATAGATTTTCAATATCTATATATAGATTTTCAATATCTATATATAGATTTTCAATATCTATATATAGATTTTCAATATCTATATATAGATTTTCAATATCTATTTATAGATTTTCAATATCTATTTATATATTTTCAATATCTATTTATATATTTTCAATATCTATTTATATATTTTCAATATCTATATATATATTTTCAATATCTATTTATATATTTTCAATATATATATTTTCAATATCTATAAATATATATTTTCAATATCTATTTAATATTAAAACTCCTTATCACCGTTCACATTAGTGATGAAACTGAACAGATGGCTCACTCCGTTTCAGTTTGAAAGTGAAATTATAAAAGCCATCCAACACATGCTAGACTGTAAAACAGACATTAAACCGAATATTATCATGTATCAGATTGAGTACAAAACCGTTGACTAAATCTGCTTCTAGCAATGAATTTTCGAGTTGATATATTTTCTCTCTGCAGTAAAAGTGCTGAAAGATTTAAAAGAAATGGCTGATTTTTGTTTACATTTTTTTTCTTTGAAATTCGAAAATAAATTTGAAGTCTTTGAACTTTTAATTAGAAAATAATTTCTGGCTTCAATTAAAGTTTAAAAGCAATTAAAATCAATCATTATGGTTCATGTGTGCAGCACAATCAAAGGAGGTCTGGGGCAGAACACTAAACGGCTTTAGACACCTTTGAACAAGGTGTTCATTCTGCCACCCATCTAACCCTCCTGAAAATCCGTATTTTTATAACCTTTATTTATTTTTTCTGCTTACTTACCCTTTGAATCCTATAAACAACTCCATTTCTGTCTACCCCCAATCTGATTCAGCATAATAATGTAAGCTACATCTGGTAGCGAGGACCCAATTTCGGAACTTTGAGGAGTGTGAATTCATTTTTTAGTTGCTCTTATTCTCAGGTACACTCAAACCCAGGGGTTATAGTATCTCCCAGAGTTTCAATTATGAGTTAAATACGAGGGTCGTTCCAAAAGTAAGGTCTCCTATTTTTTTTTTAACTAAAAAAGTTGAAGAGCTATGAAGACAGGAGTGGTATCATAAAAAGAGCAGCCTTTTATGCTTCAGAATTTATTTTTCTACACACTCGCCATCATTCTCAATGTATTTATGCCAGAAATTCAATGATGTATCTTTGCTTCTGACGCAAATCCATGACAGGGGTTGCTTTCTTAGTCTCCATACTGTCAATATCTGCAACAGAGATGAAACTTTCAGGTCATAAATGCATAAGTTCAGTAATCATAACAATGCAGTTTGCAATCCCCTCGGATCCGTTTGGGCGGAATAAAAATAGGAGACCTTACTTTAGGAACGCTCCCCCACCCCACCTTTAAAATATTTTTCAGACTATCCACAAAAGATATAGATAGAAAAGAAATTAATTGATAAATATTTAAAGATATTAAGAACTTGAAGCAGATACCATTGGGCTGCTTCTTATCTGTCTACAGCATGGTCATTTTCATGTCCAGTGTTAACAAATTCTTGTTGCGTCATTCGCTCAATTAATCAAATTAATACAGTTTCAGACATCATCTCCAATCCTCATTGTATTTATCACACAATTCATTTGATAAATCCATTAATCCGTATCCTCAAATGGTCTTCAGGTTTTGGTTAGTGGTGGCTCATTGGTAAAAATAAAATTAAATACAAAACGCTTTTACCAAAATGACTGGGTGCTTCTATATTATAATAAAGAAAGAAATATTGAATTTCAAGTGAAAAAAATGTTACCTATGTAATTGTCATATCACAAATAGTAACATATCCAAAAATTATGGAAAACGATAAGAGAGAAAAATAATTATTCATGAAAAACAATTCCGACAAGGGGAAAAAAGTTTGATAAGATTACATACTGGGGCAAACATATTGGGTCACATGATCTAAGCAAAACGGGAAGTAACTCAGTTGAAAGCAGACAATTTATTCAGAAAACAAAAATAAACATAACGTATATATATAATTTAAATTTTTTAAAAGTAACTTTTTTTTTTAACTGTTTGAATTCTTTATTTTTTGTGAAAAAAAAAACTGTTTGAATTTGTGAGAAATTGAAAACTTAACTTTCTAATTCAAATTGGAAGATTTTAAAACCTAGATTTTAAAACCATCTTTTTTTCACGAATAATTATTTTTCTATTTTATCGTTTTCCATAATTTTTGTATGTGTTACTATTTGCGACATGAAAATTACATATCATTTGTTTTACTTAAAATTCAAATGTTTTTCGTCCTTTTAATATAGAAGCACTAATGACTGAGTTAGCTAAATAATTGCCCAAGAAAGATTGGTATACCATAAAAGGAAACCAAAAAGTATGTCTGCAATACTAACTAATGAAGAAAAAGGGTTTTCAAATAAAATCTATCTTTGAAATGACATGAAATTTGTGGATAACTTTAGAAAGATTTTGACGTCTTGAAGTCACGGGGACTATTATTAACAAAATTATTGAATTTAGCAAAGGGTTGATATGCCATATAGTATATCAACCTAACCTGAACTAAAAGTAAGAAAAAAAAAACTAAAGTTTCAACGCGCTTCTATTGTATCAAAGAACTAGTAAAAGTATTCTCACAGAACGTCAAGTTTTGGAGAAAATTTTGAAACGCATCTTCTAATTAATTTAAATAATAAACAACGTGACATTTTCCATTTTTGTTTTTGTTTTTCCCCCAAACTATCACCATTCACGTTGCCATTTTTTTTTTAATTCTGTTCAGCAGATAAGAAATTCTTATCAACCATTTTACACTCTCAAAAAAATAAATAAATAAATAAATAAAATGGCAGAAAAAAAGCGTATATCTTCTGTCCTCTTAATCAAGATGCCATAAAAATATTTGCATTAAAATTATTGCCAACTCTCATAATACGTAGGTGTATCTCTTCCTCCTTCAGTGACACAGCGTCATGCCGTTTTTTTTAATTTTTTTTAGACAAATATCTCAATGTTTCAATAAGTGAATGGTTTGTCTTATCCTATCGTGTGTTGTGTGTGTGTATATATATATATATATATATATATATATATATATATATATATATATAAGCAGGCTACTCGGCATTGCCCGGTCGTAAAGTACGCATAAATATTATATTTTAATTCAAACAGATTTCGTATTTCTTATTATAGAGCCAATTCTCTATTGATTATTATCCAATATATAGTAATGACTAGTGGCCGGGCGTCTGACTTTGCTTGGGCATAAAATACGCTTAAATCTGATTTTAATTTGTCCAGATGTCGTATATATTATTATAGTTGTGATTTCAAAAGTAAAAAGAAAAAGTATTTGGATGCCATCAGTTAGAATCGAAACCGAAGCATTCAAAGCTAGTGACGTTACCACTGTAACAACATAACACGCATATGAACTAATTAGAAATAAACTAAGATGTATGTACAAAATGTATAATGATTTTTTTCAATTTTGACTCATTTTTGACCTCCTTTAAAACTATTTCAACAGGCTAAAGACCCATAAAAGAATAGCGTGTAAAAAATCCAATCATTTAAAGCCCCTAGTGTCGCTCAGCCATTTTTAGTTTCGGAGGAGATAAAGTTTGAAAATATGGAGACAGGCAGACATATAGCCTTTTATATATTAGATTTGAAGTTATTTAAAAAAAAAATGACTTGGGTACCATCCGCTAGAATCGAAGCCAAAGTATTTAGCACTCCAGCCTTATTTATTTCTCCAGCATCCTTACTGCCTGAGTTACTGACAGATGCATATGAAAGGAAATTCAGTAGCTTTGAGCTATGAATGTTTAATTTTGTGAGTGCGCAAAAATCATAGCAGGAGGGACAGCTGTATTCAACTTACCTTGACAAAGTTAACTTTTTTTTTAATTTTGACCCCTTAGCAGTTATTTTTACCGGTTAAAAAGAAAATCACAATGTTCCACAGATTCACATACCCTTTATATAAAGTTTCAAGTTTGTTGACCAAAAATTTAGACAGAAATGTGGTAGAGACTTTCCACACACACAATATCTATAGCCCTTGAGCCCCTGGAGAGGCATAGGCCATCTACAACTTTTTTCAGGGTGAGGGTGCTGGCCCCACGCCCAACCTTCCCAGAAGGTACATACAGCGCTTAGCCTTCCCAAATAGTCACCCATCTGATACTGGCCAGGCTCCACGTTGCTTAACTTTCGTGATCCGACGAGAACTGGTGTGTCATCTAAGAAACCATAAAAAAAAAATGAATGATTAATTAAAGTTAGTTTTTCAAAGAATATGCAAATTAGTTAACCTTTTATTTAGTAGCTAGCATATTCATAACTGAATGTATTAAGTTTGTTTTAATAATTTTCAGATAAAAGTAGACTTTTAATATCAACGAAAAACTTGTATTCAAAAATTCATTTATTTATCATTTTATCATTAGTACAAGTTAAAAAAAAAATTAAAAAAATAAATAACAAAAAATGAAAACGTTGCTCCTGCATTTATCGAACCGCGATTTCCACAAAGTTACTCTAGTGTGTCTGGCAGATGATGGAAATAACCGGAAACGGCCGGGCCTTATTACAAAAAACACAAATTGTTGCAAACTCACTCTACCCATGTTAAGAATGACGACGACTACTAAAATTCATTAAGTAATACATTTGAAAAATATCTTACTATCCAGACAACTATTTGGTGTATTGTTTCCGGTTCTATCCACCATCTACCGGGTACACCCGAGTAACTTCGTGGAAAGCACAGGTTGATAAACGAAGATATTATATATATATATATATATATATATATATATTAAAAAAAAACAAAAAACAATTAAACATTTCATAGAATCTGAAAATAGGCACTAATTTTTTCAATTCCTAAACCTAATACAGTTCCGATTTTTCTGATTCCGATTAATCGTCCCAACACTACAAACGCACCATACTGGGTTAATCTTCTGGAAAAAAAGGTCTTTAAATCTTCAGATAATTGGCAGTTGTATTATTTGGATTCATTGGACTACTGTTCTTATTTCGAATGATTTTCACAACGTTTCGTTCGATGTAACCTCCACTATTCTTCAGGTGTATTTTTTCGAACTCGGGACTTTAGAGGGAAACCATCTTTCATTATGGGACGAAATAAAAATCATAGACACATATGCTGGGAGATAACCAATTACTAAGTAGACCTAGTATAGAATTTAATGATATGGGAACCGTTAATTATAAATAATACATAATATATGCAAGTAATGAGTAAAAACAATTATAAAATATCTACTTATTTAGTGTTTCCTTTTCAAATTAAATATGTTTTTAACTGTTTTTCAAAGTGTTTCTTTTTAACATGTTTTATTAACTATTTGCTCTGATATCTATAATATAAAGCTGAACGTCTCTGTGTGTGTCTGGTCACGAATAGGCTCCTATATGGTTGACTATTATAGAAAACTGATCACATATAATGATAGAAGATGTATCGAGACACAGGAATAGGTATGTTTGATCTGGCATAATGATAATTCATTAAAATTGTGGGGTCTGCATACGCGCCTGGTCCACAAAGTATGGAAATAAAAAATTTAAAAATTAAAATAAAAAAACGTTTACAAGTGTTTTTCATATAGATGTACATAATAATACTCTAAGTATGTTTTAACTTAAAATAGGGATGGTATAATAAAATTGTGGGGTCTGCGTTCGTGCCTGGCCTTGATAGAATGGAAATGGGCACAAACTTTAATAAAGACTTTTCATATCTATCTGCGTAAGTATATTTTAATAATTATGTTTCAGTTTGAAGAAATATGGTATAATAAAATTACGGGGTGTTCGTTCGCGCCTGACCTCCATAAAATGGAAATATGTCACAAAGTTTTACAAGGTTTTTTTAATATAGATCCACAGAATATTGTGATAAGTGTTTCAGTGTGAACAGGTATGGAATAATAAATTATTTTTACTTTCATCATATTTTGCTTTGGTTTTGATACCCCCAAATTCGAAGCTATCTCTTTACAACCCTTCCTTTTCATAACCTATCATACTTTCATAAATCAGAGTCCATTTTCTGTCGGCTGTTTTTGAACCCAGTCAACGACGGGTACTTTTGCGAGTATATATATATATATATATATATATATATATATATATATATATATATATATATATATTTCATTGGGGCATGTGGTATTGAATAGTACAGGGTGTTCTTGTTTAATGATCTTTTTCTGTAGTTTTTCCATTGGACGAATGGTATTTTTGACATTACAGTCGAACCGGTGTATGAATGTTCCGAAATCTATTTCATTATTATATGTTGTTCTTGCTATCCAATGCCACATGCCTCAATGAAAATATGCTGCCTAAATACACAACATAATATATATATATATATATATATATATATATATATATATATATATATATATATATATATATATTAACAATAAATAGTGATATTTACAACTAGAAATAAAAATATATTTAAGGTTCCTAAAATTCGTACTAGAATTATGGCGCAGTGACTAGTGTTTGGAAAAATCATTTCTAAAATGTAATAGTCACCTGAAGGTTGAAGGTTCAATTCTCAGTGTGGGCGATCGAAAAATACAATACTTAACGGAACAAGAGCATGTTACCCACCTCCCGTGAAGTAAATAAAAGGTTCCGTCTAAATTCCCGAGTTCGACACTTGAAGAGGGTTGAAGATTACATCGACCGAAACGTTGTGAAACTCACACTCAAAATGAGAACAGTAGTCCGATGGATCCAAATAACACGAATAACTAATCCTCATCTCAAAAATTCAGAAACATCAATTGGCGGCTGATTTCCAAATCCTTCATCTGCTCTTTCCTAAAATCACTGGTATAAATTCAGTCATGAGTATAACTTCCATTATGTGCGTGTTTGATTTAGGGGAAAATTTGTTGAATATTTTGAAGCTTTATTCAGCATAACGCGTGAAAAGAATTATTTGATTCCTTTCATCTTTCTAGGAAAACGAATCATTATGATTATGCGATTTTGTTTTATAGATTCCTTCGCGCACCTGCCGACATCCCACCCCCACCTCATCCTCACTCATTTGTGTATTTTGGCTTCTTGTCAAAAGCCTATTTTTATTAGCCATTATTGGACTTTATTGAATATTTTATTGCCAGAAACTACCCTTGTCCTTTCCAAGGTTATAATTGAGTTTATGAATTTAGGCACAAAAAAAAAAAAAAAAAAAAAAACGTTGTCGCACATCGTCACAACCCTTTAACCTGAACTACTTGATCGGAAATCATTTACAAAATGAGCTCCTTCCAAAAGAGATATATGAGCAGGATTAATTTAAACTGTAATCTCTAAAACTGCAGCCATAAAAGTTAATGGATTGAAGGTGAGAATTATCTCTGTTAATTAATATTTTTACTTTTTCTTTTGTTTTTGTCCACATTAAGGTCTCTGTATTTCGTGACCCTCTCTAAAGTGTATATATATTTTTTTTTTAAATTCTACTTGGTTTTATCAATATTTCAAGTTTTTTTCCCCCACCCTGATATTTAGCTCATAAATTGGGATTTATATTTTAAAAGAATTATCTCTAGGATTGCTTTAAATTTATGTTATCGTGCGAGGAAATTTGTATTTGGTGGTTTAAAAGATTTGCCCTCCCTCACATCTCTCTCTCTCTCTCTCTCTCTCTCTCTCTCTCTCTCTCTCTCTCTCTCTCTCTCTCTCTCTCTCTCATATAGCCCAGATTAAGAATGTATTTGTAGGATAAGGATACAGAGAATATCCACTATTTTTTCAATATGAACAACTAAATGAAAAGACACTTTTCGCCCGATGAGATCTTTGTTTACTACGGATCGAAATATCATGCTAGAGGAGTGTGTACGTGTCTATAAATATAGTTAATTTAAGCAAACATTGTTAAAAATAACAACGCTTCTGTTTAACTATAGCATTTTTATTTCATTTTTTCTTGTTTTTGTGTGTGAAATAAAAACAAATGTAAGTTCAATATGTGTCAAAAACGTTTTCGATTCTTTATGGACTCCTCATCGGACAATTAAAGCAATTAAACAAGAAAGCTAGAGAAAAGAGTTTCAACGAATATTTCACACTCCTATATTTTTATTTTCATCGAAATCCGTGAAATCGCCCGGGAGGAAGCTTCACGTGCCTCCATACAGTAACTTAGTTCAAAATATGTTATTCTACATTGCACTTTAGCGAACCTACCGTTTTTTTTTTATATAAACTTTTTTCCAGTTAACGAAAGAAAAAAAAAACATTAAGAAATTTACGTGCAGAGTTTGAATCTACAGACTTCGTCATGCAAAAAAAAAAAAAAAAAAAAAAACACGCTATCAACTTACCCTCAGTATAATTTTCACGGCCTGTTGTTCTATCATTGTTGCTAAGCAACGACATGAAAAAAATGGCTTTATCGATGAGCGATAAATTAAAATAACGGTATTGATTATTGGTAATTATCAGGGTTATTCTGAGACAAAACTTAATTAAGATCACTCCTAGACTAAAGTTCTGTAAATTTTAAAGAAAATCTGTTCAGTCGTTTCTAAGTTTATAAGGAACTCTCTCTCTCTCTCTTTCTCTCTCTCTCTCACACACACACACACACACATTTATATAATTATATATATATATATATATATATATATATATACTAGTAGGGAGAGCTGACGTTGGCCGGGATTGAATGATGGCCAACGAATGTGTCACATTCCCTTATTTTTATTGTCAATCAGTGAAATCTATTTTTCAATTAAATCGATTGATTGGCTGCTCTAGTTGGGTACCCATCGCATTGCACTAGGAGGAAGCCCCACATACCTCTCCACAGTGATTTAGTCCACTATACATTGTAGTCCACATTGCACTGTGAAGAATCTATTGTTTTTATAAAATTATTTTTATATGTAATGGCTTGAATTATAGTTTAAAATGCAAAAATCAAGTATCATGCTTACACTATGCTCTAAACAGAAAGATTCATATCGAACCTCCTCCTGTTATATCAAAGAAAGTACTGTTGATTTTATATGCATGGCCTTACTACTTGTGTGGTGATAATGGCTTGAATTTAAGTTCAAAATACAAAAGTAAAGTATCATAGTGCAATTGTGCTTTAGACAGAAACTTTCATTTCGAATGTTCCCTTATCATATAAAAGAATCTACTGTTATGTCGGGCCTTTTGGCTTGTATGGTAATAAAACTTCTCAAATACACTTGTGATCTTAAGCTGTGTGGGGTGTTAGTTTGGTCACAATCGCCCGTTCCTTCTTTCATCGGATCATTTCAGTTATTGATACTTATCGAATATATTCTGATATAAAACCTATCTAAGAACATTGCCAAGCACATAAGCTTCCTTTGTGTAAAATTTCATAATAATCGACCTAGCCATTTTCAAGTCCATAAGGAACAAACTCTCACACAAAGTTTATTTTTTATAATTAGTGTGTGTGTGTGTGTGTGTGTGTGTGTGTGTGTGTGTGTGTGTGTGTACCACCATGTATTAAAATATAAGTCTTCAAGTTTCTAAACAATCTCCATGCATGAAGTTTTTTTTTTTCATGAGATAAGGCCTTGCATAGAACCAATGCAACCCTCTAAGTGGTTGCTACTCTGACTCAAAATGAAGGACGTCCACATCACTAGAAACTACAGTCTCTCCATCTTATCTATCAGGTTTCTTTTCTTTTTTTTTTTTTTTGTAGATGCTTGTGTTACAGAGTCATGTGAGTGTTTCTATGTCCAGGAAATGAGCAACTGATTAACCTAATTGCGAATTAGAATTAAAAAAACAAATCTTGTGAAATAAGTTGAACTTGAGTAAATTTAAGAGAGTGTGGACGTCAAATTGTTGGCTTGAAGTTGAACCCGAGTGATCAGAAAGAACAGGTGGCGAAAGGTGTGATTTTAGAATTCTGAGAGAGCGAGTATGATATTCTACCTTCCTACTTCGCAGCCCTTCTTTGTAGGCTCATCAATAAAAAGCAACAAAAAAATCTACTCGAACGATGTTCAAAAAGTACCCTGATCATCTCGAAATAAATATACACAAACCTTCATTATCATTAAAATGTTATTCTTGTAAATGTTGAAGTTGAAATTTAAAACAAAATCTTGAGACAGAAATCGACAAAGAATGGAGATATCAAACTGGCTGTGAACAATGAATCAGGAAATCCAGGTTCAAATCTAGTCAGATTTGATTTATTACTTTCGATTATTTGGTGTAATATCATTTAGAAATGTATTGAATACCTATTTATCCCAGTTAAAGGTAAATTAACTAGATGATACCTGTAAATCGCATAAAGTAAATATTGTTTCTGTATTAAATAATCAGTTTTATGTGATGAGATAAAAAGACTGAACCCAACTAATCAATGTCGATTTTCTTAACAAAAATGTTTTGTTCAGAAAGTAATTAAACTGAAGATATCATCATTCATTTGTATCATCTTATTCCCTTCAGTTAGGAGTCTGACGTTTTTTAACAGCCTGAAAGCTCAGTCTTTTAGCTTGACAGCCTTGAGGATTGATTCCGTTCAAATTCCATTGTCTAGTATCCTTGTCGATGGATTATGTTCAAGTTTTCTTGGATCGACCAACATTCCTTTAGCCTTCCAAATCAAAGTTTTTGCATCTTTTCTTATCCAAGAGTAGCTCGCCTGAACATGGCCAAACCAACATAACCGACTAAGCATTAGTTCACCAAGCTTTGGTATAGTCAGTCTTACCGATGGAATATCATTGCTGATATGCGAGGTTTTGATCTGATTCAACATTGCTCTGTTATTTCACTGAAAGAGGGGCAAGTGAAGAGTGGGTGGGGGTCCAATACTCACCTCCATATAGCTGCTATATACCCACCCTTGGTAGTGCGAGAGATAGCACTGAACTGGCAAGAGTTTTTAGCATTTAACTCGTACTGATTTTTACTCTAACAATAAAGCTAAACTCATAACCAGCTTTATTTACCAAAACCGGAATAGATGAGACACACACACACAAATTATATATATATATATATATATATATATATATATATATATATATATATATATATATATATATATATATATATATAAATTTCATTATCTCTGGTTAAACCAGATTGCGTACTGACATTTGAAACTATATTCCATTGATTCCAATTTCCTATTAGATAATTAAGTTGATTTAAACTAAACTCTGACCACACGTAAACGTTGTCATATCAATGTTTTCGCGGCCTTCCTCGATTTCGTTTTCTTTCTATCATCCGTTCTATGCATATCTTAGACCTTTTGCTGTATTCAAAGAGTTTTAGTATCTTGCTCGTGATTACTGGAGTGACTGCTGTTAGAATTGTAATCTGACCAAATTCTTTAATTGGTGTGTATTCTGTGAGTCTGCTGTCATTTGTGAATCTGATTATATGGTTTTGAAATGTTTCGATTTTTCGGCAGCAGTAAAGCTGTCCAATTTATGCACCCACAACCATAAGGGTATAAAACTAGGAATATGAAAATGTTGTAAATTCTAGCTTTAATGTGATCCGGTACTCTTATTGAAGTCAATAATACTTTGTTTTTGTCAAAGGTCATAGTCGGACTACTCAAATACTTTTAGTTATTTGGTGACTGTTATCCTCATCTTCATTGTTGTTGTTGTTTCACCACGTTTCGCTCAACTCATCCTCTGGCCTGGATGAGTTAGCCGAAACGTGGTGAAACAACTATGAAGATGAGTATAACAGTCCACAGATAAATAAATACACAAGTTACACATCTCCAAAGGATGTCAATAAAAAAAGATGATATATAATACTTGAATGTTATTCTCACAACGTTTCAACTGATGTAACCTCCGTACTTCTTTCAGTGTGTCTCATTAAACAGAGTAATCTGTATATCAAACCCAAGAATTTCTATGGAAATTTGAAGCACCCCCCCCTTTATTTAATGAATGGGGGGTATCTTGTTCTTGTTCCGTCAGCCATGATTTTGTAGAAGTAATTCGTAATTAATTTAAACAAAAAATATTAAATATATTTTAGCTTTTTGTGATACGGGGATCTTCTTCAATAATAGTTTTTTTTTTTTTCAAAGGAAACCCATCCGATTAAATAATCTCTTCAAAATACAACTTATATTCAAAAGTAACCAGGTTGAAGCCGTATTTACCAATCTCGAAATAAACAATGAATGAAACCTTATTTTCTTCCGGAAACAATATGTGTACCAAAACTACTGAGAAACAGTTCTTTGTCTAATGAATCTTGTCTGATTAGATGTGCGCCTCGGTTTTCTTTATTTGTCAAACATAAAACGTGTTCTATTTTGAGCAAAACGTTTCGCCGTTCATGATGGCTTGCATTAATGTTTAGTTTTTGTTTTGTGAGTTCTTGCCCCCCCCTCCTTTTTTTTACTTTTACATTTTAATGAATCTTTTAAAATAATTGTTTCAATAAATAACAAACAGAAGTGCTTTAATCCATTATGTTAGGCAATGCATATAATTTTAGAAATTATTTCTTTTTCTTAAGTAAATGGTGGTGAATCACGTTAGAGTTGAATTTTGCGTAATTATTCTTTCACCTCTCCCTCTCTTCCTCCTATCTCTTATATATCGTTCTCTCTCTTCTTTTTCAGTCTCTTCTATGTCATTCCTTCCCTCCCTCTCTCTCTCTCTCTATCTCTTTCGTTTCCTGTCTTCTCTCCCCTATTCTCTCACACCTCTTTCTGTTTGTCTGTTTGTCATGGCAAGATGATGTGACATAGTGGTTGGAAAGCGCCAGCACCCCGGACGAAAGCATTCTTACTCTGGTGGGGTGCCTCAGGCAATTAGCAATTAAGTAATCCTTTCTCAAAGAGGGGAAAGTAAAGGTTGGGAATATGGGTCCCATAGAACTGCATAGAATAAAAGACATATCTCAACAATGGCCTAGATTCTGTTGGCTTTGGTGGCATGAGAAATTTCATCTCTTTCTTTTAAATGTTTGCGTTTACTTAGAATCTTATATATATATATGAATTTCCTCCAAAATTTCCAAACCCATTTTCGTTTAACTCAACATTTAACTTCAAATAGATAACTGCAAACACAAACTTTTTATCATCTAAAACGAACATCGGACGACTAAATGTGTTGCCATTGAGTAAGAATTCTTTCCAAAAGCAAAGGTGGACAGTTGTTGAAAAAAAAATCCAACTTCCAACTCTTGCAAAAATTGTTCACTTCTGGTTCCGACTCACCATTTCCGGACCAAAGTCGAAGAAAAGATAGCAGTATGTAAATTAATTTAAAAAAAAAAAAAAATGTGATGTTTCACTTGCATGCATGGCTTCTGTTCAGACTTGAGACAATGGATACCTCCTGTTATGGTGATTGTACATGTAATTTTGAGACAAGGACTGCACAATCTCCAACCATACCTCTCTCGTGACTGTACTGCTTGATTCCAGTGGCAAGGAGGAGTCCAGGCGACTGGAAACAATGCTCAAACGAGTCGAGAGCAGATACAGCATCCGTTATTCCCAAACATCCATTTTAGTACTGACAAGATTCAACATCACTTGGTTGATTTAACAGGAACTGTCAATGGGTTTGTTGGTTGTTTTTGTTTTACTGCATATCAACCCTTTTCAGGTTATTTAATGCCGAATCCAAAGATTTTGAAGAATTTTTTTTTTAATAGAATATATTTGTTGTTTTCAAGTCGGTTTCTATTTAACCCATAGTTGGAACGCTAACAGGTACTACGACTCTGGGCCAGAGTGGACCTGGGAGCAATGGCAATTAAAGGGTGGCTTCACACTCCCTAAAACCCACAAGCTGGGGCCTTACCATTGGATATAGTTTAAGGTCATATCCAGGACCCCCATTGAGGGACTTTTACCCTCTGCAGGGGGGCAGTCGGTGTATTCTAATTCCCGACCGACAGGGCCGGAACTGTCAATGGGATTATACCATATGAAGTGCATGGTAACGTTTTAAAACTTATTTTATACTAGCATAGATACCTGGTGTTGTCCGGGTCCACATGAAGTTCTGTTTGGACACACCTGCTATACTAAGGATATTGGATATTTTTTCATTATTATATGTCAACTCGATTGTGGCCAACATCGATATCCCCACAACAATTTCAAAAATAAAAGAATGGATGAAAACATGAAAATGTAATCGCCCCTCTCCAAAGTATGTGGCGACCTCGCCACCAGATATTTTGGCAGAGGGGAAACACAGAAGAAGCTATTTCTCCAGATATTGAGCACTGTTTGTTGTCATGCACTGGAAAAAGAACCCCCTCCCCTAAATAAATAAATCTAAAATTTTTTCTTTCGATCAAAATAGTAGGGAGTGCCCATGCGACTGATAAAAAAAAAAAAAAAAAAAGCCGCAGTGGCCGAACTCGAACATGAAATGTAAGAGAGGGGAAGAAGGCAAAAATTTATGGATAAACGTTTTGCCCACACGTCACAAGTGCTTATGACGTCATGACGTTGCAAAATTAGCATTTTAAACATAGTTTTAGTTTAATACACGTGTGTAACTTGCATAAAAAGCAACACGAAAAACGGATGCCCCTTCTAAAAAGTAGTCCCGTTGATTGCCACAGAATGAACCATTTTTTTCTTCTATTTTTCACATATTATGTATCTTTCAGATAGTACCAGTTTAGACCCAGTCAGATGAAAATGACAGAATTTTTTACACACACACACACACACACACACACACACATAAGTCCCCTTCATATAATAGACTAGTGGGGGTACCTGGTAGAGAGAGGTGGTATGCTAAGGATATTGAGCAACCCTCAGAAAAAAAAATAAGTGAATTTTTGTTTCAATCAAAATAACAGCAAGTGCCCGTACGACCGCAAAAAAAAAAAAAAAAATTAGCTGCAGTAGGCAGGCTTGAAACTAACATGAAAGAGGAAAAGGTAAAAAAAAAAAAAAGCTACCGCGCTAGCTGTCACAGCCACAACTGTTGACGTCACGACAGATCAAAATGATGGGTGAAATGGGTAAAATGACTTAAGAGAATGCTTCAACAAGTATTTGTTGACATTGGACTTGAAAAATGATCGCGTTAGTTATGTGGTAACATGTTCTGTGGAATTAAAAGTGGACAAATATTTAATATTTGTTTTTAAATATTGTGATCTATTTCTTAATTGCAAGTGAACAGGCAAATTGATTTCTTATTTTCGCATTAACATTTAAGATAAATTTGTATTGAAATTTGTTAATGGTTTATCTATATTAATGAATGAGAAAAAATTTTGTTTCGCGTTCACAACGAAGTTATGAATGAAATGTTTATTTTAAATTAATTTTTCAAGTATTTCAAGTAGAAAACTTCATATATTTAGTCAATATAATCAAGCGACAAAGCCATCTAGTATATAGAACTAAAAAAATATTTTTTTTAATGTTAGTATATATGTGAGAGTTTAGTCATTTTTTTATCTTTTGTTTTATTTTTTTGCTTCGATTATTGTATTTGATATTTTTTTAAAATTTGAAATAATTGTCTAAAAAAAGTTTGTTTTTTTTTTTGTCGTTTTTATTGGCTTCTCTTATTGATTCAGATTGGAAAATAAAACTTCACAATTGAATGAACAAAGTCATTTCTCTCTCCTTACAATGCACATTACCCGGCACATCAGAAACCAAATTTTGAAATATCTTTCCCAGGTTATATGGAGTCCTTATCGTTTAAATTTTTCATTTATTTATTTTGGGAGAGAGTTATCAAAGCGTAAAACATACTCAAATAGACTTTACAACTGTTCATTATTCATATCTGACTTCTGTTTGCTTTGAACACGTTTGGTATTTATGAGTTGACGTCGTTCGAATGGCTGCAATGTATTCAAGTATGGAGATATAGAGGGGGAGATCAAATGCTAGAAGTAGATAACAAAGGTCGTGGCAGATAATTTTTGTGGACAGTAATCAACTAACAGAGGTATAAAGGTTATTGCCATTAATGTTATCTATATTTAGTGAAAGTAATAATCATTCAAACATATATATATATATATATATATATATATATATATATATATATATATATATACACACACATACACTTATTCATCAATATTGATAAAAATCACTGTCCATTTAGAAAGTCATATTTTAGCATAATATATTGATAATGTTATATATCTAGGTGCACAGACATAAATGTGGATAGATATATATATATATAATATGTGTGTGTGTGTGTAGCTGTAAATGTGTCTGCTCGTAGAAGCATCTTGAAATAAAATGAAAAATATAGAAGAAATAGACAAACTGTTTTAAAACACGCTAAGCTTCTAAAAGAGACTTTTCTTTTGTTTCCTTAAGTTGAAACACTTATTAATTTCGGATTCAAAATCCCTCGAGTTCTTTCGTTTTGTGGTTCTTCTCCCCCCCCCTCTCTCTTTTCGGAAGTAAAAAGATGCTTTCTACGAGCCGACAAATTTTCAGCTTCATATCTGGTGAATACGCGTGCCTTCTCGGCTTAAAACTAGAGAGTTCTATGTGTATTAACAGCTAACACAACCTCAAGAAAATAACACAAGGGTGGACTTTTTACTTCCGGAAAAAAAAGATCAACAAAACTAAAGAACTCTTCCTATGACGAGGGATTTTAAATCCGAAATTTATAAGTATTTCAACTTAAAAAAAAAAGAAAAATATTTTTTTCATCTCAGCGTATTTTTTAAACAATTTGTCTGCTTATTCTATATTATATATATTACTGTCGGGATGATTAATGTTTTTTTTCTTTGTATCAGAATCGGAAAAATGGTTCATTTTTTTTTTTTTTCGATGCCAAAAACGATTCTTTAAATTTTTTTTTATTCGTTTTTGTTTTAAACTTAATTTTCGATTGGTGGTACTAATTAAAAAAATGATAAATATTTATTGATTTTGTACTAACAGGAAAATTAAAATATATAGATCGGCCTCCACATATATATATATTTTTTTTTTTACAAAATATATATTTACGCAGTCTCTCTCACGCGCACATTTACAGTCTATCACTCTCGTGCACATTTAAGCTGTCTCTCTCTCTCGCACACCTTTACGCAGTCTCTCCTGCACGCACATTTATGCAGTCTCTCTCTCTCTCTCTCTCTCTCTCTCTCTCTCTCTCTCTCTCATTTATGCAGTCTCTCTCTCTCACGCACATATTACATAGATTTTTTACAGTAATCAGAAAAAAAAACTTGTTGACTAAATATTTAAAAATTTCAAAAGAATCGGAATCCGGAATTTCGAACAGAATAGGTACTGCTATCAAAATCTGTGGAAAATATGGAATCATCCCATCAGATCACTAAGAATATATATATATATATATATATATATATATATATATATATATATTACTTCATTTAATCAAATAATTTAATATACAAAGATATAATTTTATGCATAAATTTTCAGTATTTATTTCAACAGTGCTCAATATATAGGTAGAGCTAGATAGTAAGTTATGAAAATATATATATGGCAATTAAGCTACACAGAATATTCCGCGTTTCATTCTCGTGAGAATTTGAATGCGCATAAGCCTGATGAATTTTCACGAGAATGAAATGCAGAATATTCTGTGTAGCTTGATTGCCATATATATTTTTATAATTTCTATATAGTATTTCTCTTTTCCTTATTTTGGTATTTAGCAGTTTTGTATAAACCTCATTAAACTCATTGGATGTTTTCACCTTTGAACAATATTAACTTGGAATTATATATATTTAACCTGCACCTCCCTATCATAGAAGCCTTACTTGTTTGCATAAACAAACCGACTATTGTATGAAGGGAACATCTTTCTCAAAAAGAATGCAAAAGTGGAGCCATTAGGGTTTTCTCACGCACATTTGCACAATCTCTCTCACGCACACCTTTACGCAGTCCCTCTCGCGCGCACCTTTACGCAGTCCCTCTCGTGCGCACCTTTACGCAGTCCCTCTCGCGCGCACCTTTACACAGTCCCTCTCGCGCGCACCTTCATGCAGTCCCTCTCGCGCGCACCTTCATGCAGTCCCTCTCGCGCGCACCTTCACGCAGTCCCTCTCGCGCGCACCTTCACGCAGTCCCTCTCGCGCGCACCTTCGTGCATTCCCCCTCGCGTGCACCTTCGTGCATTCCCCCTCGCGCGCACCTTCGTGCATTCCCCCTCGCGCGCACCTTCGTGCATTCCCCCTCGTGCGCACCTTCGTGTATTCCCCCTCGCGCGCACCTTCGTGCATTCCCCCTCGCGCGCACCTTCGTGCATTCCCCCTCGCGCGCACCTTCGTGCATTCCCCCTCGCGCGCACCTTCGTGCATTCCCCCTCGCGCGCACCTTCGTGCATTCCCCCTCGCGCGCACCTTCGTGCATTCCCCCTCGCGCGCACCTTCGTGCATTCCCCCTCGCGCGCACCTTCGTGCATTCCCCCTCGCGCGCACCTTCGTGCATTCCCCCTCGCGCGCACCTTCGTGCATTCCCCCTCGCGCGCACCTTCACGCATTCCCCCTCGCGCGCACCTTCACGCAGTCTCTCCCTCTCGCGCGCACATTCACTCAGTCTCTCCCTCTTGCGCACATTTACTCAGTCTCTTCCTCTCGCGCGCACATTTACTCAGTCTCTCTTTCTGAAGCGCCCATTTACACAGTCTCTCTCTCTTGCGCAAATTTACTCAGAGAGAGAGAGGCTAAGTAAATGTGCGCACATTTACGCAGTCATTCTTTCTCTCTCGCACGCACATTTACGCAGTCTCTCTCTCTCTCTCTCTCTCTCGCCCATTTACAGTTACAATCTCTTTCTTCGTCCCGTTGTCTCTCCCTTCACTCTCTTTTTTCTCTCTCTTTCTGTTTCTCTCTCTCTCAGTATGATGGCCGATTTCTTGCTTACAAAAGGAATAAGAATCGATCGATTGCACAAATTAAATTATAAACCTAAAATTTTGCCTTTAGAATGGTTGTGACATTTTAAAATTATGTGTAATCCAATTTATTGCATATATAACTGCGTTAATGCAGGAAAAAGAAAAAAAATGGACTTTAGTTTTTACTTTAATTTATTGATTGAGTTATTTTATTAAAGAACTACCAGAAGCAACAAATATTTGACATAAACAGACTTTCCTTTCAAAAGAACCAACCTGAAATATTTCCATTGTTTTACCGACTGTATTGGAAGCAATTAAAGAATTTTTGAAAACATTTTTCTCTTCTATAGTCTTCACTAATTTTGGTCAATTGGAAATCCAATTCTTCATTTTACTGTTTGGAGATGCATCTTCATCCCTCTATGATAGTCGGTGTCTATCGGTTTTCTCACACTTTCAAATAGCATTATCGTTAGTGTGTTGTCACGCTTATGTTTGAAATGGAATTTTTAGATGTCATATAAGACGTCATATAGGAGTCTCTGTCTGGAGTCAATTGTGATGAAATTTGGAAAATTAGTAAAAGTACAAAATATTTAATACTTAAGAACTCATAGCCTCTCCACAAAAAATAAATAAAATGAATAATTTACATAAAATGCATAAATGTCTGTGTTCTGCTTTTTGGTTGAAATCCGCTTTTTTATGTGTTTGGTTTTTGTAAATAAAAAAAATTGTCATGTCATCAGGGCCTTATTTCCTCATATTTTTTTGTGGCCAATGAGCTGGATTTTATTTCTTTCTTTCCTTCTCTCTTTTTTTTTTTTCTCTCGTAAATGGCTTTATCTTTGTTTCTCTTTTTGTGCACATTCTCGCTTCCATTTCTCTTTGCTTTCTCCTTTTCTCTTGTATGACAGTTTTCTATGAAAACTGCAAGTTTTAATTTTGTCGTAGTTGTAGATAGATGACATTCCTTTCATCAAAAATTGATTTCTTGTCTCTTCAGTTGTTTTTGTTTTTTGCGCTGCACTCTTGCCACACACACACACCAGGTGGCTCGTGGGAAATTTCTATCAAGTTTGCCTGCCGTAAATATGTTTCGTTCTCTCTCTCTCTCTCTCTCTCTATACACACGCACACACATATCATAATATACTAGCAGGAAGATCTGACGTTGCCCAGGATTGATCAACAAATGTTCCACCTCTCTACTTTTGTCATTGAAATCTGTGTAACCGTCCAAATCAATTGTCTGCCCTGCCCTACTTGGAGACCCATTTTGATGCACTGAAAGGAAGCTTCGCATTCCTCTTACAGTGACTTAGTTCATAATACATTGTAGTTTACATTGCACTGTAGAGAACTTATTGCCGATTTGATGAATTATATATATATATATATATATATATATAAAATGACTAGAATTTAAGCTTAAAATGCCAAATTCAAGTATCATAATTCAATTGTGTTCTAAATAGAAACATTCATTTCTTATCAAAGAACCTACTGTTGATTTTATATGCCAGGAGCTCTTGCTTGTGTTGTGATAAAACTTCTAAAATGCACTTGTGATGTTAGACTTTATAAAGTGTTAAGTTTGTTCAAAATGGGCTGTCCCTTCTTTAATCGTATTTTACGATTATTGATTTTCAATACTTGTCAGAGGCACACCAATTCAAAATTTGTGTAAGGACACTCTCAGATAGATAATGTACATTTCCGTGAAATTAAAAAAAAAAATTAGGACTAGCTGTTTCGGAGTCTATAGGGAATGAAATCAGACAGACACACAAAGTGCCTTTTATATATATATATATATATATATATATATATATATATATTCATTCACATACAGTACTGTTTCGCTGTTTCACAGCTCATCAGTGCGGCTAGACAGGCAAATACCTCAAGCAAGGATTGAAACCCGACTGTCTATACGACAGTCAAGGCTCCCACCCACTACGCCATCGGTGGCTGCTGTGTGAGTCATGAGTTTAACGATGTTTTGACATCATCCGAACTACCTCTGCTTTATTTGTTTACACAAAGAGCATCGCTTATACGCTAATAGTAATTCGTGTATCACTTCTCAATATGCTCAACTCATGTTGAGGAGCATTATAGTCATCCACATACAGTACTGTTTCGCTGTTTCACAGCTCATCAGTGCGGCTAGACAGGCAACTACCTCAAGCCAGGATTGAAACCCGACCGTCTGTACGATAGTCAAGGCTCCCACCCACTACGCCATCGGCGGCCGCTGTGTGAGCATATATATATATATATATATATATATATATATATATATATATATATATAAGTTTTTAAACGTATAAAACTATATACAAGAAAAAAAGATACTCTTAGTCCCAAGTACTTAATTGGAAAATTCTTTTACTTGTAAGTCAGTTAATCTCTTGCAATCTGCCATTTTTGCTTCCAAAAAATCCATGCTAGTTTTAGTTGGTTACCATGAAAAATTGTTTCGAGATTTATATATATATATATATATATATATATATATATATATATTGTATTATGCGACCAAATATCATATTTAAACATTTAAACATATCCAAATAATTACACTGCTGATATTTTTGAAACTCGGTAAATATTTTTCCTATTTTTTTTTCCTCATTATTTCTTTACTCCTCTTTTTACTCCTCTTCCTTCCTCTATTCAACTTCATTCATCTTGAAGGAAATTTCTTTCGCAATCAATGAACAGATTCATATCTTTTCCTATTTATGTGCATCTTTTTCTTGTTGATCATTATAACTATTGACTGGCAGAGATAATCACCAAACAGACAGACTCCACCCTCGACTTAGCATCGTATTTTCAGTTCTTTGGTAAATAGAACTAGAGAAAATGGTTACCATTTTTTTTCTCTCCATAATATTGAGTGTTATTCTATTAAGTAATCTTTTTTCTAGATGGCTGAAACTTTTTTTGGTAATGCCAGACTGTTTTGCTTTCTTGTGCAATAACAAATATGCATCCTTGTTTAGAAGCAGTCGGAAGATATAATGGTTCAACTCCTAAGATTTAAAAAATTCTGGTTCCTCGGATTGAAAAAATTCTGGTTTTTCGGATTGAAAAAATTCTGGTTCTTCGGATTGAAAAAATTCTGGTTCTTCGGATTGAAAAAATTCTGGTTCTTCGGATTGAAAAAATTCTGGTTCTTCGGATTTAAAAAATTCTGGTTCCTCGGATTTTGAAAACTCTGGTTCCTCGGATTTTGAAAACTCTGGCTCCTAGGATTTTGAAAACTCTGGCTCCTAGGATTTTGAAAACTCTGGCTCCTAGGATTTTGAAAACTCTGGCTCCTAGGATTTTGAAAACTCTGGCTCCTAGGATTTTGAAAACTCTGGCTCCTAGGATTTTGAACATTTAGGCTCCTAGGATTCCAAAAATTCCAACTCTAACTCCATATTTTAAAATCTTTTAAATATTCATACTTTCTATTAATTTACCAGAGATTAAAAGATTCAATTCAGATTCCTAGCATTTTTACAAGTCCAATTATTTCAAAACTTCTAACTCCCTAACTCTGTTTTTAAGTTAAGTTTTTATTATGTCTATACTTGTAGTCAAATTGAATATTGAAATGCTCATATCTTTGGTTAACTTCATGAAAATTTGTAAATTATAAAAGATTATAATATTATCCTACAGGTAAAATTTTATGACAAGTGGTATAAAAGAACCTATATTTTCAAACAAATAAAATATGCTCAAATTTGCCTACATGTGTATATATAGTGTCCTGACAAGCCAGCTTTAATTTTGCTCCTTTGGGATGAATTTTGCTTAGGGTTTTTTTTTTTTTTTGTTTTTTTGTTTGGTTGTCTCCTCTGTGGTCTTGCCAGGCCACGAATATAAATACATTTTTTTTTGTTTATACAACTATTTTGGTTACACCTTTGAAAATCTATTTCAGCACCAGCTGGAAATCAGCTAAACGTCATCCAGGCAAGTTAACAGTATATAACATGATCAAATGACACGAATTTAATTCTAAATATGATATTTTAAAATTTTCCTCTGGGCACAATATATTCTTTAATAGTATTTATAACCTGTTTATCTGACATGTATGATTGTATGTGTATATATATATATATATATATATATATATATATATATATATATATATATATATATATATATATATATATATATATTCGAAGTACAACAGAATTGTAATAGTTTAAAAGCGAAGTGGGGCATTTTTTTTTTTTTAACTTTATAAAAAAAGATCGACTATAATGTAAAAATTTTCTTACTTTTCAATTTATTTTTCTTACTTTTAGTCGATCCTGTTTCTTTTTACATTATAGTCGATCTTTTTTTTTTATAAAGTTTAAAAAAAAATGCCCCACTTCGCTTTTAAAATATATATATTATAAAATATCTTTCTTATTTTTCTTGAACACTGTCATTAACTTTTTTTTATATTTATTGGCTTATATATATATATATATATATATATATATAATCAAATTTTAGTCATTCAATGGCTTTAAAAATTTATGACGTGAAATATTTGAATTTCAAATCAAAACATTATTATTAGTAAGCCAAAGAATTCATTTGAAATATAACTCCTTATCCTATAAGATTTTGATGTCTACCATCTCTTCAGAGGAGAAAATATTAGCAAATAGTTATAATGGTTTACACCTTATTTTTCATTAACTTCCCTTACTCTATGACATTTAAATACTTAGACAACTTTTAATTGTGATTTTCCATATCTCACTGATTTTAACAAATAAGGTGTAAACCATTATAACTATTTGCTAATATTTTCTCCTCTCAAGAGATAGTAGACATCGAAATCCTATAGGATAAGGAGTCAAATTTCAAATGAATTCTTTGTCTTACATAGAATAATAATAATCTTTTGATTTGAAATTCAAATATTTCACGTCATAAATTTTTAAATTCATTGAATGACTAAAATTTGATTTATTTGCTCTATCGTGTATATCGAATATTTCTTATTTAGGTGGGACAGTACTTATAGAATATTACTGCCAGTAATATCTTGTAAAAATTATAATCACAAGTTTCCATACCAGTTGGTTGTTAGATAATATATATATATATATATATATATATATATATATATATATATATATATATATATATAATTTAAAAAAATTGTTTTCCGCTTTTGTAAATGTGTTTCCCGGCCGCCATTCATACTTAGAATTAATTTAAAGAAAAAAAAAAATACGGTTGTACTGATTTATATATTTTTTTTTTTTTTTTAAAGATTTCTGTATGCTGATCTCAAATATAAGTCAGCTTTCTTTTTTTTTTTTTCTTTTTAAAGAAAGTTTATTTGCATCGCATGAAGAGGAATATATCTTTCTTTTCTCTGTTCATTTTCGCGTCAATAGAAATGGCTATCCTATGTGTTATTCGCAGATAATCAGGCAATTGCCAACCTGAATTTCGGATGTTGTAATTACCATTTGATAGAATCTATACACTTAAATCTAATTATGTGTAGACCTCAATTAATAAATATTCCACCAATTAGCAGTTTCTTTGGAGCATTATGACCTTCAACAGTTTCATATTGGAGACCAATTGAGAAAGATTTCATGATTGCCAATTTCTTAAGACCCTTTAAGCTTAAAATTTTTAGATATTTTGGTAGTGAAAATGATCAAAATTACAATAAGGACTCTAAACAGATCATTCCAAACGTAAGGCCTCCTAATTTTTTTTTTTTTTTTACTTAAAGACGGAAACGTTGAAGTGCTAAAAAGACGAGAGTGGTACCATTGAAACGAGTGATCTTTACCGCTCCAGAATTTATTTTTCTACATAGTTACCACCATTTTTCAATGCACTTTTGCTAGCCTCTTTTGATGCCTCAGTCAAAAAGATCCATAGTGCACATTATCATTCACATCTCTGTTGATACATTGAAATCGACTGAGCCATCTCCTAACTCTGCTGACATCAACTACATCGACTTCATAAGTGTTCAACAGGCATGTTGATCAGTTCAATTTTTTCTGCATGGAAGTATTCAATGACGCATCCGTGTCGGGTTGTATTATCATCTCACACCATCAATATCTGCAACAGAGATATGAAACTTTCAGGTCATGAATGCGTAAGTTCAGTCATCATAACACTACCATTTGCAATACCCTCTGATCCATTCAGGTGGAATAAAAATAGGAGGCATTACTTTTGGAACCTGCCTTGTGTGTGTGTGTGTGTGTGTGTATATATATATATATATATATATATATATAAATGGACTGTCCCGTCGATTCCGAGGTATGAGGTTCCGCCACAGCAACTAAGTTGCTCGGAAATCCACACAGATGATTTGTTTATTGTGGTGAAGACTTTGTGTAGAACCAACCACATTTTGGTATTATTGCTAACCTTCGCCGGTGCAGATGACTGCCACAGAACAGAGTATGCAGTAGACCACCGGTTATTACATCAGTTTCCTTCTAAATGCATGTCTTAACGAAGACGTGGGGTGCATCTCTCCCAGTGAATTAACGTGCCTCCAGATATCAACCTGGAAATTTCTATGACTTGGCACGGTACATACAGCCCCTAACCTTCCCAAATGGTCACCCATATATATATATATATATATATATATATACACGTAGTACTCATCCACATACAGTACTGTTTCGCTGTATCACAGCTCATTTGTGCGGCTAGACAGGAAACTATCTCAAGCCAGGATCGAACCCCAACCGCCCAAATGACAGTACAGGCTTCTTACCAATTACGCTATTTGGCTACTACTGTGCGGGTAGTGAATTAACAATGTTTTGACATCGTCCAAATGCCTAAGCTTGATTTGTTTACGCAAAGAGCACCACTTAATACGCTAATAGCAGTTTGTATATCACTTCCCAATATGTTTAACCTAAGATAGCGAGCATTATAGTCATCCACATACAGTAATTTTCACTTTATCACACACACACACACACATATAGTATGTTAATAAGAATTTAAAAATTAATAAACACTCTTGTAGATTTATATTTTTATTACTCGATTACTTTTGGCCAGCGTGGTCATCAAGAGAAAAATCAATATGCAATGTTTGTAGCAATAAACTATAGTAATGAATATTAGTGTCTGGGGAGATGAACTTTTTTTTTTTTTTACACAGTGATCACCACTTATCAAGGCCCGGAAGCCACTCAGGGATAAGGGTTATTGCAAGTACATTACGTTAGTGAGGAGATTTGCTGAAATGTTTACTTAAGGGGGCGGTTCATTAGGAATTTGTTAACATTGGACTTGAAGACAACCAAGTTGTAGTCCGGAGGGAAGCAGGCAGACGGAACAGAGTTCCACAGGTTTTGTATCTTTTTATATAATGCAACTTTGATCAGTCCTCAGATTAGTCATATATATATATATATATATATATATATATATATATATTTGTAAATATGTTGTGGAAGAAATCAGGAAACCCATGAATGTCAGATTACTCCCTTTGATTATTTTTAACGGCACTATATGGTTTTCTGTGAGTGCTGTCTTAAGATCTTTCAGACTGTCTATAATGTATGTGTCTATGAGTGTATGTGTGTGTATGGAAAACCTGATCTATATAAGTTTTATCATCTCCAATTAATGAGCTAAATGTCAAGTTGGAAGTTTTCAGGGCATGCCACTTCTAAAGGAAATATTTACTTAGATCATGGACACTCACATACTCGCAATGCTCAGTAATGACCACCTTAGATCCTGAATTTCTATATAAATACTAGCAGGTTGCCCAGCATTGCCCAATCGTAAGGTACGCTTAAATATGATATTTGAATTCATGCATATTACATATTTATTATTAATAAGAACAATTCTCTATCGATTATTATATTTTACCTAATATATAATAGTAGGATCAAAACTGTGTGTATGTATGTGTATATATATATATATATGACTTTGGTGCCATCAGCTAGAATCGAAGCCAAAACATACAAATCTCCACCCTCATTCTTTATATATATATAAAAGCAAAATGTGTGTTAGTGTGTGTGTGCACATTTTCTGTAGGTCTGCCAAAGGCTTTTTTATGGGGGCGCTCGGGGGGGGGGGTCACTGTTTCTTAGAACTTTTTGTATATACTCCCTAGATTGTAATATCTCTGATTCATGAAACGAGGTTGGGTGTATTTTTAATTTGGGCGTCTTTTACACGCTATTTTTGCGTTTTTTTTTGTTTTTGTTTTTTTTTAATCTTGTATTTTTTTTTCTTTACACCGAAAAACACCCGGGCAAGACCAGGCCCCCCCCCCGCTAGTATGATATGAATCTCACCTGTCTGTTCAAATGTATGTATGTTTGTATCTCTGCCTAGAACTTCTGACAGAGGCGACAGATTTCATGAGATCAGTATCCTTTTGAAGCTCGACGCTTCGGACGACAAATATCAAAAAATTGGCTGAAAACATTAATTCCTTCGGTCTCAACTGGGCACTTTTTTACAGGGAGGGGTTGCTTTTATCGCCAATATTTTCAAAAATCATCCCCACTTTTCAATTGACTAGTGTTAATTTAAACATTCGTCACTACCGGTTTGGCGATGGGCGCAACAGCAAAAACGTCACGTTTCTTTCTTTTTTCACATTCTTTTCCTCCTTCACAGTATGGGTTCGAGCCTGCTTGCTTGCTTGCCTACTACCACTTTTTTTTTTTTTTTTTCCTCAACACACACATTCAAACACCCAGGCAGCGCCAGGCACCCAGGCTAGTGTGTGTGTGCATATATATATATATATGCTCAATGAAAATAGATCTGGAAATTTAAAAACCATTTCTATTGTGCATATACATTAAAAGTATATATACTATACTATTAAAAGGTGTATGTAGATATATATTTGTAGTCATCGACATACAGTCCTGTTTTGTTGTATCACAACTCATCAGTGCTGCTAGACTAGCACCTCTCCCAAGCCGAGGATTGAACCTAGAACCATCGCATTGACAGTCAGCAGTTCTACCGATCGATCCACGTGAGCAGCGCTCGTAAATTATCTCACCAAATGTCTATTTAAACAAACATTTTTCCACTACTTTTACAGTGCTCTAACCGCTTGTTTATATATATATATGCATTTAAAATAACCTGTCATCCCTTTTTTCAAAGATGGAATCGCCTGATCATTGAAGACAGGATGAAAGTAAGCAAGTTCCACAGAGTTTTATGATTATATAAATAAAGAAAATGACCTGTAGATTATACAGCTGATGCATGTGCACAGGTTGATGGGTAAGTTTGCACATTTGTGGATGAGTAATAGTTATATGAATTCGTAATTAGCTGCATTTATTCATTTATCTATTGCGGACTATTATCCTCATCTTTTAGTTGTTTCATGACGTTTCGACCAACTATTCCTCTTGTTGCGTTTATTTATTTCATAATACTAGTAATCATTCAGTTGATGACAGCACGTTGCTGGTATTTTATTGTCAATAAAGCAAATTTGCAATGTCGAGTTAAAAACTGAAAAAGGACTTAATGACTATTATATAGAATTTCCAAGGATAAATATTCTTCTTGCATGTGTAATTGAGCTCTCTGTGTTTATTTTGCCTAAACGATAGCAATTGTTTTCAGCATTTACATGATTGCAAACATGTTTTGATTTTGAAATCTCATCAGGTCACTCAGTAGAATTCTTTCCTTTGTACGAAACGCATATGTTTATCTATTATTCTTCGATATGCATATCTTGGTGCAGTTGCGTTAATAAGTAAAAAATTGCTTCAGTGGCTTGCTATTTTCATTTTATCAAGAAAAGATAATTGATTTTTCTTCGTCCCTTTTTTTTTTTTTTTTTTTTTCCTATCTTAATTTTGTCCTCGTTGATTTTATCTCTTTATAATTTTTATATGATTCCATTTTTTTTAAACTTGATTTCCAGAATTCTTTGAAAATTCCTCTTCCAGTATTTTTACTTGGAAGTTTGAAATAATTTCTTCCGAGTAATTTGTCAGTGCAAAAATGCCAACAACAATTTCGTCCATCCAGAAGAAAAGCTTTCCATGCTATTATGAGCAAGACCAGCAAAACTTAACTTTGGAGTTATCCAGTAAATATTTACTGTGATTGCAATGCAGACATTCAGAGTTGTTGGCTAGAAAGCGGTCGATGTGTGCGCGTGCGTGTGGTATGAGGATCAAATACCAAAATAAATGAAACACGCTAATTTGAATACATCTGATTCTTTTCAGCTTTGGTAAGATAGTTCAAGACTATATTCAGCCTAATATTTTATTGGCTCTTGTGGGGTTGTTGTGTATAAGCACTTTTCATTTTATTATATCAGCTAGCCTGGGTGCCTGACGTTGCCCGTGTGTTTGGAGGTGTGTGGTGAGCAAAAAAAAAGTGGAAGTAGGCAGGCAGGCTCTAACCCGTACTGCGAAGGAGGAAAAGAATGTGAATAAAAAAAACGTGACGTCTTTGCTGTTGTATCCATCAGCAAACTGAAAGTGACAAAGGTTTAAATTAAAGCTAGTCAATCGAAAAGAGAGAATGATTTTGAAAATATCGACAAAAAAAGCAACGCCTCCCTGTAGAAAAGTGCCCAATTGAGGGTGAAGGAATTAATGTTTTTAGCCAATTTTTCCATATTTGTCATCCAAAGAGTCGAGCTTCAAAATGGTGAAAATCTATCGCCTCTGTGGGAAGTTTTAGGCAAACATACAAACGTTCATACATACAGGCAGACAGTTGAGATTCTAATTATAGATTACTCTCACATTCACTCTGACACTGAATGGTAGTATTTTTCAGAGTACCATTTATGGGTTAAAGAGAATCGATCCCGAGTTTGATGACCTGAAACTGCGCCAGGAGATATAAATGTACATTTGCATTTCAGATATTTTAGTGGTTTTGAAAATCAATCAATCAATCAAAATGGAGTTGCTTGATATTCTGTGTGGAGATTTCGTTTTGCAATTGGTATACTTGATATCTATTCAAGTTGTGCCTTCAGGCAGCTGTACTAATATTCAAGTCCAAGAAAAGCTTACAAAGGATATATTAGTTTGAATAAAATCCTTTTTTTTTTTTTTTTCTAACTTTGGGCAAATGTTTACCAGCATATTTTAAATATAACATTACGAAAAATTTAGGCAAACATACATACATACATACATACATTTAAACAGACAGGTAAGATTTATATAATAGATGACCTGAGAACTGAGGATCTAAAACACGTTTGCCTTTCTTACTCTTTTCTACAGTTGTACAAAGTGCAGGTATAATCATTGATCTCACATTATAGACTGTTGCACTTTGTTTTATATGGAAGGGGACAACTCCCAGTTTTTAGTTAAAAACGGAGTAATCGAATCTTCTTATTGAATGAAAACGTTATTATCGAAGGAAAATGCTGGAATCGAACACAGTTAGCAAAAGTTAAAATGAATACACATTGTCAGATACGATTCCAGGAATGCAGTGAAATTATCCATTATAGTGAAGAATGCAAATGAGGATAACATCTACAACAAAGTTTAGGTTAGAGCAAAAAATAATAGAACAATGGAAGAAAGAATGTCCACAGAGAAAGTTGAGGCCAGGAAGTTGGTTGGTAGCATTTGCATGGAATTTACATGTCTGGGCCACGTGCTGACATCACAAAGAATATAGAATCAATATATACATTTAGTTAGTCATACAGTCAGTTCCAGTCAGGAATCTGAGCCAGAGCGGACCGGGGTGACTAACAGAAACTCTTTAGGAAATCCCATCCATAGCCTTGAGCCCCTAAGGGACATAGGCCATCTACAACTTTGTAGATGCTTTTGTAGCGACTGAGATTTTTTTTTTATTTTATATGGGGTGAGGGTACTGGCCCCACGCCCAACCTTCCCAGAAGGTACATACAGCGCCTAGCCTTCCCAAATGGTCACCCATCTGGTACTGGCCAGGTTCAACGTTGCTTAACTTCAGTGATCTGGCGAGAACCGGTGTGTCAACGTGATTGTGCTGTACTCTTTAGGAAGTAAAGGGGAGGAAAAGATGACAATGTAGCAGCATTAGCAAGCACCGAATTCCAATCATCAACTGAATGAATAAATGTCTTATATTTGTTATGCAAGCCTTTTGTCGTCGTTTGTCATCAACCGAAAGGTAATGTTTTGTCTTCGTCTTGTATAATTAACTTTGACGTAAACTCAACCTTGAAATCAGTTTATCACCATCTTCAATAATGCATCTCCCTCCTGTGTAAATGACGTCCATTATACATCGCCACTGTCTATCGCTTCTATTATAAATATGGATCCCTGCAACGCAACAACGTGAGCAATGACTAATCTGTTTTATCTACCTGCATGAGGTTGTGAAAAAATTTGTGTTTCTTGTTATAATTTGTAACACAGAAAGATCAGGATTGTGGTTTGATGGAACTCTAAAGGAATCTTGCATTCAAAATTTGTTGTGCTGAATGGTTGTGCCATCAACATTATTGCAAGCAACTCAATCGACTCTGCGATGGTAAGCATAATATCTGTTCTGATAACTAGATTTTGTCTTTTCTGTCCCTGGTCGGTGTATTTAAAATCCTTCTAAACTGAGGCTATTTTCATTTTTGTCCCAATAAAGAGTGTTGCGCTTGTGGGTAGGCAAATTAATCGGTGCTCTGTGATAAGCTAGTTGAAAATTACTTAAGTCATATAATCAATTATTATTGCTTTTGTGTGTGGCTCTATTTTTCTCTCCTTCTCCATTTTTCCCCCTTTTTATCTCACATCCTCTTTTGCCCCCTTTTTTCTCTTTCTTTTCTCTTTTCTTTCCTTCTTTTGCTTCCATCCTCTTCTCTTTTCCCGTTCCCTTTCTGTACCTATCCTTTTTCCCCCCTATCCTTTTCCCCTCTTTCCTCTTTTCCCCCTTTCTCTTTCTTTCTCTCCCTTTCTCTTTCTTTCTCTCCCTTCCTCTTTCTTTCTCTCCCTTCCTCTTTCTTTCTCTCCCTTCCTCTTTCTTTCTCTCCCTTCTTCTTTCTTTCTCTCCCTTCCTCTTTCTTTCTCTCCCTTCTTCTTTCTTTCTCTCCTTTCCTCTGTCTTTCTCTCCTTTCCTCTGTCTTTCTCTCCTTTCCTCTGTCTTTCTCTCCTTTCCTCTGTCTTTCTCTCCTTTCCTCTGTCTTTCTCTCCTTTCCTCTGTCTTTCTCTCCTTTCCTCTGTCTTTCTCTCCTTTCCTCTGTCTTTCTCTCCTTTCCTCTGTCTTTCTCTCCTTTCCTCTTTATTTCTCTCCTTTCCTCTTTCTTTCTCTCCTTTCCTCTTTCTTTCTCTCCTTTCCTCTTTCTTTCTCTCCTTTCCTCTTTCTTTCTCTCCTTTCCTCTGTCTTCCTCTCCTTTCCTCTGTCTTCCTCTCCTTTCCTCTTTCTTCCTCTCCTTTCCTCTTTCTTTCTCTCCTTTCCTCTTTCTTTCTCTCCTTTCCTCTTTCTTCCTCTCCTTTCCTCTTTCTTCCTCTCCTTTCCTCTTTCTTCCTCTCCTTTCCTCTGTCTTCCTCTCCTTTCCTCTGTCTTCCTCTCCTTTCCTCTGTCTTCCTCTCCTTTCCTCTTTCTTCCTCTCCTTTCCTCTGTCTTCCTCTCCTTTCCTCTGTCTTCCTCTCCTTTCCTCTGTCTTCCTCTCCTTTCCTCTGTCTTCCTCTCCTTTCCTCTGTCTTTCTCTCCTTTCCTCTGTCTTTCTCTCCTTTCCTCTGTCTTTCTCTCCTTTCCTCTTTCATTCTCTCCCTTCCTCTTTCATTCTCTCCCTTCCTCTTTCTTTCTCTCCCTTCCTCTTTCTTTCTCTCCCTTCCTCTTTCTTTCTCTCCCTTCCTCTTTCTTTCTCTCCCTTCCTCGTTTTCTTTCTCTCCTTTCCTCGTTTTCTTTCTCTCCTTTCCTCGTTTTCTTTCTCTCCTTTCCTCGTTTTCTTTCTCTCCCTTCCTCTGTCTTTCTCTCCCTTCCTCGTTTTCTCTCTTGCTTCATCTTTCCCCTACCCTCCCTTTTGTCGTCTTTCTCTTCCCTTCTCTCTGCTGTCCTTTATTCTGTAAATAGCACCTGATATTTTCCGGCCATACTAATATACTATAAGGCTTTTGCAACATACAAGCGCATACGATGTGGGCATTTCCTCAGCAATTAAGAATGGTCAGAAATAATGAGTAAGCAATGAAATGCTTTCAACTCTTTTGCAGTTAGACGAACGTTGGCAGAGCTGCACCAATTAGGCAAACAGACACATAGATTCATTTTTATCATGATAATTATTACAAGTTTTTATAGATTATACAGAGAGCATCCAGGAAGTCACACACTATCCATCTTTTCATAAAAGCACATATCTATTTTATTGATTTCATCTTAACACATATTCAAATTGCTAACTCCCTGCATTGGCACATGCTTTAATTCTCTTTATAAAATTCTCTTTAAATCTTCAGATGGTTTCAGTGTTGATCCATTGACACTCAATTGTTATTACATTTTTTTTTTAATCGTTACTCTCTTTTTTTTTTTTCATTTTTCTTAAACTTTTTCTTCTAGGGGATGGGACATCCAACCAGATGTCTGACATTTACCCCTATTTTAGTGAGTCCAACCAAGAGATCTTTTCAGGATTCTAGCCGTCCCTTTCAGTGCAATCGTTTGTATTTCACTTGCACTTGGTTCACCGGGTATGCTTGCTATGTACTTTTTACGAGTGTGTAGACGCTTGTGGTATATAAAATATTTGAGATGTTCCCAAAACACTTAAGGATAAGAGATAAGGGGATGGATTGATTGGCAGCTGAATGATGACGATGACAAATATGAGAGAATTGAAACAACAGTTGACTAAGAAAACGGCGATTCTTCCTTCTTTGTCAGAAAAAATTGTTCATGGAATGTGAGGATTAAAAGATAAAATGTGGGCAAGTGAGTTGCGTGGTTGCTAAAAGTAAACTCATGGTCCACTTTCTAATCTGTGTGTGTATATATATATATATATTATGTATGTATGCGTGTGTGTGCAGGGTGTCTCAACTCGCACTTTAACTGTTATCAGCATTGTCTGGACAATAATAGTCATCAATTTGAAAATATGTGAACAGGATTCTTCAATTACATTTGTCTTCATCATGCAAAGGTATTCCATTTCACTCTATGTTTATAAATAAAGATTTTATCGTCATTTGAAGTGCGAGTACATTTTTTAGACACCCTGCATATGTATATAATGTTAATCTATATATCTATAAAAGTGTGTGTGAAGACACTTCTCAACCTATATACTCAACGAATCTTTGACCTACAGACTTGAAATTTGGTATATAGGACATTCAGACATGTGGAAAAGTTTTTAATCTTTTTTTATCCAGAAATAATGGTTGCTAAGAAGTAAAAATTGAAAAATTGGTATGTTAGAGGGTCATCAAATTTTTATCTTTTTGTCAACTGTTTCACTAATGTGCATGTGTGAATCATTCACATGACAGATTATTTATTTTTAAGAATAAATAGGTTTGAAAACACTTTAAAGGTTGTGTCAAGCTAGCCTAATGGTTATCGTACTTGACTCGCTGTCTTTAAGTTTTGATTGCGATCTCAGCTCGAGTATTTTAATGTCTTTTTTACTTATAAGAAGTAAACTGTTTAGAAAAAAAAAACAATACTCGCATGCACATGTCTCAGTTTGTTTCGTTTTTTTTTGTTTTTTTTTTTTTTACTTCATTTTTTTTAGAAAGAAAGTTAATGTTATATTTAATACCTACGGTATTCTGTTTATAATAAATAGCAATTCTGCATTAATTATAATATTTAAGCATATTTTACAACTGGGAAACGCCGGGTCGCCTGCTCCTATGCTATATTTTTAATGTTTGATTTTAATTTTGACTTTCATAGTTTAAACTGGTTAGAGTTGGTTTAGTCAAAATTTTTTTTTTTTTTTTTTACTGCACTCATTGCACAAACACAGTTTGATTGGGTAATTCTTATCAATTTCAGCATCTTTGCTATTGGCTACCCACATCCCTAATAAATCTACTAGTATTAAATATCCAATCAATATATATCAGTTTGGTGGGTTTTGGACTTTACGTTGCCAAGTCCATAATTTTTTAATGTATTTATTAGGCGAATAACACTGCGCTGAATAATGGTGGGTGATGTGAAAAACTTCTTTTTTTTTTCTTTCAGCTGAGAAATAAAATCCGATATTGCGATTGCAATTAATTGATGGGTGGCTTTAACAGTTTTTTTTTAATCCAGACTTATTGGAATTGGATTCTCTTTTTCTTTTTTTTCCATTCCTTCAGACTTCTTATAGGACCTCTCCTTTCCCCTATCTTAGATCGGATAGTCTAGAAATAATTGCAGAATTACTATTTCAGTATAGGTGTAAGTGTCTTGGAGAAAAGCAATAAAGATTCCAGCATTATCCTTTCAGATTTGGTGAACAGACCATCTATAGAAGGCAAGGATTGCTTTACAATTTTCTCTCTCAAACGTTAAATACTTTTTTCCCCATTAGGCCCTGTCGGTGGGGCATTAGAATACGCCGAGTGCCCCCCTGCAGAGGGTAAAAGTCCCTCAATGGGGGTCCTGGATATGACCTTAAACTATATCCAGTGGTGAGGCCCCAGCTTGTGGGCTTTGGGAAGTGTGGAGCCACCCTTTAATTACCATTGCTCCCAAGTCCACTCTGACCCGGAGTGGTAGTACCTGTTAGGGTTCCAACTATGAGCTAAATAGAAACCAACGTGAAAACAACAAATATATTCTATTAAAAAAATTTTTCTTCAAAATCTTTGGATTCGGCATTAAATAAGCCGAAAAGGGTTGATATGCCGTAAAACAAAAACAACCAACCAACCATCCAACCTTTTCCTCATTATCTACTGAAATAAAATGATGATATTTGGACCTTGGGAAAATAATACATTTTGTTATATAAAGCGTTTATAATGAACTAGCCTGGGTGCCCGGTGTTGCCTGGGTGTTTTGAAGTGTGTGTTGAACAAAAAGGAAAAAAAAGTAGTAGTAGGAAGGCAGATTCAAACCCATATCGCGAAGGAGGAAAAGAACATGAAAAAAAGTGATGTCTTTACTGTTGTACCCATCGCCAAACCGGAAGTGATGTAGGCTTATATTAAAGCTAGACAATCGAAAAGAAGGGATGACTTCTGAAAATATCGGCGAAAAAAGCGGCTCCTCCCTGTAGAAAAGTTCCCAATTAAAGGTGAAGGAATTAGTGTTTTTAGCCAATTTTTCGATATTTGTCGTCTGAAGGGTCGAGCTTCAAAACGATATCAATCTCGTGAAAATCCGTCGCCTCTGTCGAAAGTTTTAGGCAGGCATACAAACATACATACGTACATACATACATTTAAACAGACAGGTGAGATTTATATATAGATGTTTTGTTTTGACAAAATAACCTCAAAAGTATTGATATGCCATAAAACCAAGTCATTATGGCTCTAACTTCGAGACATTCCAACTCTGTATCTCTCATGTATAGCTCTTCATAAAAAGAATAGAGCACTTTCAGCAGTTGTAAAAATTTATATAAGTATCTAGGTCGTCTTTATCCTATCAGTGCAGCGTACACAATAGTTATGTTGAGATACTATAAAGCATCAGATCACTGAAGTTAAGCAACGTTGGGCTGATTCAGTATTAAAATGGGTGACCACTAGGGAATAACAGGTGCTGTGTGTTCGTCAGCTCTCTGTTTATCTCAGCATTGTTTTCAGTTGCTCTGGACTTCTAGTCACTGGAATGAAGCAGTTCTGATTAAGTAGAGGTGTGGTTGGAGATTATGGAAGTCTTGCTTCATAATTGACCCTCCACACAGGTACTTTTACAGAGGGTATTCATTGTCTCTCAAGGGTAATCATATCAGTACAAACTTATTACAGTAATAGTTAGAATGTTGTTGTTGTCAAGACAGTTGAGTTTTGCTCTCATTTTAATTCAAGGGCTCCTTCAGTCTTTGACAGACTATGGATACCCATGAAGGGGTGCCTGCACATTAAATTTTTGTGGCAGGAGGTGCGCAATCTCCAATCATACCTCTCCTGAGTCGACATTGTTAAATACCAGTGGCAAGTGAAGTGTATGTACCAGACGACTGAAAACAAGTGCCGAGATAAGCGAAGAGCACATACAGTGCTTAGAATTCTCGAGTGGTCACCCATCTGGTACTAACTAGGCTCAAATGGCTTTACTTTGGTGATCTGACGAGAAGCGGTGTGCCAATGTGATTATGCCGTACATAAGTTATTTTAATACTTGCTTGTCTAACCACATTGTAGGGCCGTGATACAATGAAACAGTCGTTCTGTCTTGCCACTAATTATTTTACCCATATAAGAATCTTTAACAGGAAAAATATAGACAATATTTTTGTTTCTTTATGCAGCATGTTATTTGATCGCATGTAGTCTTCTGGGTTATCTTCAACTTTCTTCACCCTATGTTGACAAAGGCTTTTCGTACAAAATTGTCCGCTGCAAAATGAATCGATTTTTTTATTCTTTTATTTTTTGGTCAAATTGTATTTTTTTAAAATAAGGAAATGAGCAAAAACATTGGATTATCAATTTTTTTGTTTGTTTACTTATTTAAAAAAAAAATGTACAAGTTAACCGAAAAATAAAAAAAGTCTCGGTTCATTTTACAGTTGGCAGTTTCGTCTAAAATGCCTTCGTCAATAGGGGGTGAAGAAAGTTGAAGATAAATTTTCTGTTCTTATTGAAGATCGAGATTTTTTTTATGTCCGACTCGAATGGCATGCGTGAATAATAAATAGAAGTATTTCCACTGTTTAAATGCATTGAAATTTTAAAAAATATAACAATTCAGAAACCAATCAAAATGGAGATTTTTTTTTTTTTAAATAAACATTTTTTCGTCTTTTTTTTTTTTTTTTTTTTTTTTTGTATAGCTGAAGATTATACGAAAACATATGAACAAAAAAAAACAAAAAACGTCTTGTCATTAGCTAGCGGAGCATTTGTAAAGCTTCCAAAATGGAAAAATTGGAATAAAAAATAGAAAAAGTATAATTGAAATAGTGTCTGTGTGTGTGTGCATGCGTGCTACGGAACTTTCCAGATTTTCAATCACCTCCAGGAATTACTTTGATAAAACTGGTAACCAGCTGCTATTCTCTCATTCAGCTTCCCCATTTTTTTTTTTTTTTTTTTTTTTTTTTTTTTTAGCTCCTCTCCTTCGTTATTTCAATAAGAACTGATTTTGGATTTTGAAAAATGGGAGATTGATTTAAAAAAAAAAAAAAAAGAATCTGCATTTAGCAAGGTCTTGAAGTCGAATCTCTATTCCGTCTTCGAAACTAGATATGAAGACTATTTAATATGATGATTCTATTTATGAATTCCCCATTCTCTTTGAACCACGGTTCCAGCCATGAAAATACCAATATTTCAATTAAGTTCATCTAGGGAAAAAGGTGAATCCGGAAAAAGAAACGCGGAAAAATCCTCAAAGCACTAAATCTAGATTTGGTTTATATGACATTTCTTATAATTAAAGATGGAATAGTAGTCTCTTGAGTGCATGGACGATGGCATGAATTGTAGTGGATTGTGCATTACAGAGACCAAGACCCACTCTCTACCAGATAAGTAATGACTGTAAGGATGCATGGTGTGCGGTGGCTTACCTAGTCACAAGGATTATGTCAGAGTTTTCCTTCTCTTGAATTAGTTGACTTACCAAGGCTTGGGAGTCTAGTCTACCCTACTATTTCATCCATAGCTAGGGGATAAAACGTTATTTTTCAATCGTTTTGAATTTAAAATCAAAGTTTTTTTTTTTTTTTTTTTTATTCACTCCAAACAGGTAATATTGCCACCGAAGCATAAGAGCCTATTGTGGTAGGAGGCAACCTGGGTAGACAGTCGGGCAGCAAGGTGTTTGTTCACATAACATTTAATTTGCTTGTTGGTACTGTTGGAAGAGAAGGGAGAGAATTCTAAAGAAGCAAAGGAAAAAAAAAAAAAGCCGAGTAGAAAGTCTGCCGGCATGTAGAAACCTCTATAATGAAGGAATGGAATTTAACACCCAGTCGATTGAGTTGGGGTATTTTTGTTAAATAGTCTCTGCGTCTGTAACGGATGCTCCATCATCAATTCCTTTCAATTTATGAAGCAGCCTCGTTTTTGGAAAATGTTTACTCTAGAAATTCTGTCTTCACATGATCACGTGAGGTGTTAGAAATAACATTTTTTTGTTTTGTTTTTAGTTTTCTATGGATATGTGTGCAAATATATAATTATTTTTATTTTGCTGATGAGTTTTTTATGGGTATGTGTGCAAATTTGTAACTTTTTTTTTCTTTTTGCTGGGGTGAAGCATCCTACCAGATGCCAGACATTCACTTGCTATTTCAGACACTCCAACTAAGATCTTTTTTGAAGATTCTAACCGCCCATTTAAATGCAATTGCTTGTATCTCTGTTGCACTTAGTACACCGGCTATATTTGTCAGGTAGTTGTTGAAATTGTTTTTTTATGAGTCCAATTCCTCCTATAATTAATGGAATGATCAAGATCTTTAGATTCCAGCTTCTTTTCATATTGTACATAAGACCTTTGTATGTCATTATCCTCTCCTGCTCAGGCCTGTTCAAGCCAGCATCATTACTTCAACTAGGGTTGCTACTTTCTCTTTCTTGGACTACCCATGCTTAGCATGATTCTGGATATCTCTTGACATGTTACTCATCTTAATTTGTTTAGGATATATCTTCTGATAATTATGATATATCTTCTGACAATTATCCATGTTTAAAATCAAACTTGAATTCTTCTTTAACGAACTTGAATTCTTTGAAACTTGACTAAATTTAACTAAATTTGATCGTTCATGAATTTGAGTCGTTTTTTTTTTTTTTAATTTTTAGATTGAATTCTGAATAAATTAAATATGACTTTGAAATGTTTTGTATAACACTTGAATTTGAAAATCAATTTCCATTTCTTTGGAAGCTTAATTCGCAGCTGCATGCTAAGGTGTCATATGCTGATCTTGAAAAGTAAAATCAGAGTTAGCGTCTTAATTGTCATGCGAATGACTGTGAAAAAGAATTCAGTGCTTTCTTTGGATTCATCAGAAAAGGCTCTCTCTCTCTCTCTCTCTCTCTCTCTCTTCCCTCGTTTTTGATTTTATTTCTTGCTATTCTCTTGAAAGAATTAACGAGACATCAGGTCGTTTGATTAAGTCTTGCGATGGTTGCTTATATTTTTACAGCACCAGAAATCCTAATGAGATTATTTTAATGGTCAGTTCAATGGATGCCTTTGCATAGCTTAATTGCCATAATATACGAGAGTCATTCCAAAAATAAAGCCTCCTATTTTGCTTTTTACTAAAAAAACAGTTGAAGAGCTACGAAGACGGGAGTGGTAACATTTAAAACAAACAAACTTTTGTGCTCCAGAATTTATTTTCTACATAGTCACCATCATTCTCAATGAACTTTTTCCCAGAAATTCAATTATGCATTTCTGCTTCTGATGTACGTATTTCTTAAAGTCTCAAGCCATCAATATATGCAGCAGAGATGAAACTTTCAGGTCATGAATGCATAAGTTCAGTCATCATAACAATGCAATTTGTAATTCCCTCTAATCCATTCGGATTCTCGTCAAATCATCGAAGTTAAGGAACGTTGAGCCTGGCTAGTACCAGATTCTAGGCACTGTATGTACTTTCCACTTATCCTTGCATTGTTTCCAGTCGTCCTGAACCTCCACTTGTCACTGGTATTCAACAATGTCGAATCAGGAAAGGTGTGGTTGGAGATTGTGCAACTCTTGCCATAAAAATTTCATGCTCTGGCACCCTTACACTGGGTATCCATAGTTTGTCAAGGCTGAAGGGAGTATAAAGTCAATAGGACAATATCATAGGAATCGTTAGTAGTGTAAATTTGGTAAATTGGATTATTTAAGGGGAACGGCTCATCAATAACTTGTTTACATTGGACTTGAAGACGACCATATTGTAGTCAGCTTGAAAGCAGGAAAACGGAAGAGAGTTCCATGGGCGTGCAGTTCTTAGAAAGAAGCTTTGCTCATGGAATTTACGTTTAGGTTTAGACACATAGGGGGGAAATTATTGATAGTGGTTTCAGGTAGACGAGTGGTTTTCATGAAAATCAGGCAAGGCAGAGCCATAGATTAGAATTCAGACGATCATTTGCCATGAAAATAATAAAAGTATAAAAATTCAGAGATATGATTTAACGATAGCGGAGGAAAACCTAAATGCTCAGTGTTTCACCTGTCTTACACAGGCTTTTTCAAGAGTGAAAACAGATAAAAATGAACCATTTTCAGCTGTTTTGCTCTTGAAAAAGCCCGCATAAGATGGATGAAACATTGAGAATGTAGGTTTTCTTCCTCCATTTTTAAATCAACATCGTGTGTATATACATAAAGTAATCAATTATATAAGTGTGTGTGATTCCTAAGAGAAATACCAAGAATGCTCACTTACTTCTACAAGGGCATCTCTAGAGGGTATTTTCTTTTAGATGCAGCAAACTTCAAATTAACACAAATTATAGAAAAATATTTTTATCATGGAAATATGTGGTTTACGCAAAAATTAATTTTTGATATTTTTAGTTTAAATACAATTTCAGGAATATGGCCCCGCAGCTTGCAAAATCTACACAAACTCTACACATTAAATTAGGATGTATTTCAACAATAAAGCAACGAATGTTATCTTGTAAAAGGTCTATAGCATCTAGTTTATCAACGTAGACATGGGACTTTACATATCTCCAAATAAAATAACCTAATATGGTTAAATCGTATGAACAAAATCACCATCTGACAGGTCCATTTTGTGAAATTATTCGTTCATCAAATGTTTTTTCGGTAAATTGAATATATAATTTGCAAACGCTGCTCGGGTGTCAGTCTCTTTTTGATGAATTGCCAAACCAAGTTTAACTCGAAATAACTGATAGTTTTTATTTTCTTTAATTGCAAACATAGAGCTGTTAATTTAAAGTTTGCCGCCTTATAAAAACAAAAAAAACCACCCTGTTTTGTTTTTATTTAGTGTACACATTAGTTAGATCATTCATTGGTACTTTCGGTTTCATGAAAACACTGGAAACTTAAACATGAAAATTTTGATACCTCCGACTTTCGTGAAATTTTGACAATGGTATTAGATGTAAATTAAATATTTCCCAAATTTCAGTTTCTTTGGAATATTTTAAAAGGTTTGCAGGGGAATAATATGCACACAATCTTTGATTTGAAAACTCTAATATGTCAGAGTTGCAATGAATTTTCTACGTAGTCATTAGGCACCAAATTAAGCAAAATCTCCTAAAATTCAGTTTCTTAAGATCTTTCAGCTTAAAGCCTTAAAATTTAGGCATTTGATCAAAATTGAACTAACGGTTCTAGCCATATGGTTTAGTATGATTATATTTTGATTTTAATCTTCGTAAGAGGGCATAGAAGTGATGCAAAATTATTTTGGGAATTAATTTTACCCATCCTGGGACGGGTATTCTTTTAGTAATAATAATGATGATGATTTCTCTGCTTCATTTTACTTCAGTGAAAGTTCTCCAAAAAAGGGGCACACTCCTAAGAGCTAAGACCTGATCTCTATATGGGATATATGCATATTTGAATATCTTATTAAAGTTCTCTTTTACATGTCCAAACACTGAGTTAATTAGGAAGTTGCGAACATAATGTTTTCCCCTTCTCCAATTGACCATTTAAGTATGTTATAGTATTCCTTTCTTCTCGTCTTTTGGTCTCACTGGATTCCAGGACAAAAATTCATCTACTCTGGTGGAGTAGCTAGCTTCGTGCTGTTACTTGGGGTAACATCACTTAGAAAAGGTGCACCATTCTCGTAAAAGCCAATGATGGCTAACTATACTGTGTCTTGTAGGCATTGAAGTTCCGTGTGTGTTAAGACAAACAAGAATATAATTGAATTTGTGATTAGATATCTAACTAGAATTTTAGTTGAATTGCTTCAATTGTATTGAGGTTTTTTGTTTTAGTTATTTTTTATGTTTTTCCTTTTTTTTTTTTTGTTGATTCATCACACTTAAGTTTGAAATAGTATTTCTATCGACAACCACGTAGATTGCACTGAATAATCTTCAGAATATTAGTTCTTGTTCGTTGCTATCTGACGTCTTTTGTTAAAGCTAGGCGGTGTTTCGCTTGAAGATTTTGTCTCTGGTTTTATAGTTATTTTTTTTGTTGTTCTCCCCAAATCCGATAAAGATAGTTAATTCAAGTTGGTTGCAACAATAGATGCAATAAAGAGGAAGATATCAGTCGAAAATAAGCTTAACGAGATGAATTCCTAAACTAGAACGTCTGACTTTCGTCCCATTGTTTCTTTCTAATTCATTAAGTGGACGCTTAATCTGCTCGTTGATTAGATGCCAGACTGATCCCTAAAAAAAAAAAAAAATGTCTATTGTTTTAGTATTTTCTGCAGAGAAGAGCCTATTATTATTAGATTGAATGAAAACGTCCCATGGAGACAAAAGAACTTTCTTTGCTTTACTTGTCGATTTCTTTTCTGCCTACAAAATTGTTCCATACATTCTTCTCAGTTCTAGCGTTAATTTTCCGTCTTTTGTTCTTTGTCTTAGCCACCACCACCACCGGAATTTTGTCGGAAAGACAAATGCAGGCAAATGAAAAGCCATAAAGAAGCAGGTGTGTGCGACAATGCGATTGGCTCATTGGATTGCCGTTTCATATATTTGAGGATTGAACACAGACAGAGGAATGTTCATGTGTATGCGCACACACACAATCATCGCAAAATGGCTGTTTCGTCGTATCATTACTCTTCTGTGTGGTTAGATATAGTTAATGTTTCAAGCTGAGATTTGGAACCTGACCCCTCGTACAGTAGTTAGCAATCATTTAATATAAATTAAATGTTTTTATATTTGTGTACATTTCCCATTACTGAAAAGACTATTAAAAGTAATGCTTTACACCAAATAGAAACTATTACTTTTATCAAAGAGCTACAAACTCGATGAGTGGGGAGAAAAAATACATGGGGTAAATGTCTGTATGTCCAGGTAAAATTTGAAAAATACAGAATAAACCCTAATAACGTTTGTATTTTTTCATTGGCATAATAGCTAACATTTATTTTTAAAAAATACTCATTCTTTTGGGGTAAAATTAACCATTTATATCATTTAATGTTGATAACAACGTGCAAACATCTTTTAATGGTATCGAAACATGCACACATTTTAATGGTATCAAGGCATGCACACATATATTAATGGTATCAAGGCATGCACACATAAGGCATGCACACATATATTAATGGTATCAAGGCATGCACACATATTAATGGTATCAAGGCATGCGCACATATATTAATGGTATTAAGGCATGCGCACATATATTAATGGTATCAAGGCATGCACACATATATTAATGGTATCAAGGCATGCACACATATATTAATGGTATCAAGGCATGCGCACATATATTAATGGTACCAAGGCATGCGCACATATATTAATGGTATCAAGGCATGCGCACATATATTAATGGTACCAAGGCATGCGCACATATATTAATGGTATCAAGGCATGCGCACATATATTAATGGTACCAAGGCATGCGCACATATATTAATGGTATCAAGGCATGCGCACATATATTAATGGTATCAAGGCATGCGCACATATATTAATGGTATCAAGGCATGCACACATATATTAATGGTATCAAGGCATGCACACATATTTTAATGGTATCAAGGCATGCACACATATATTAATGGTATCAAGGCATGCACACATATTTTAATGGTATCAAGGCATGCACACATATTTTATTGGTATCAAGGCATGCACACATATTTTAATGGTATCAAGGCATGCACACATATTTTAATGGTATCAAGGCATGCACACATATTTTAATGGTATCAAGGCATGCACACATATTTTAATGGTATCAAGGCATGCACACATATTTTAATGGTATCAAGGCATGCACACATATTTTAATGGTATCAAGGCATGCACACATATTTTAATGGTATCAAGGTATGCACACATACATTAATGGTATTCGGCCACTAACTAAAGAGAAGTACATGATTTTTTTTTCAATTATTTCTCTTATGCTGACTCTAGTGGTGTGTACATAAGTATTGAGGAATGGGCTGGGCAAAGAAGAGACAACAGTTTGTTAGGGGAAAGAGTCATGTTACATTTTTGGCTGGACAATGTCAGGTAGCCCTGCTAGTATTTATCTCCCATGGAGAAACATATTAAAGAAAAAGATAAAGTGTGTGTAAAGTTGTCTTGTTGGATTTTCAAATTTCGACCCAAATAACATTAAAGCGAACAAATCAAACTTAGCCAATTTTCATTTGTTATTGTTGTACCATGTTATTGTCAATATAATAATATACTTGGCTACAGTTTATTTCAAAATTTACTTAGTCTGTCCTAAACGACTAATAATATGAAACAGTTTAAACTAATCACCTGAAATAAAACTCGGCAAGAGGATAACTCATTTTTTAAATTGAGCGATATAATGAGTTGTCTACCTTACAAATATTTTTTTTTTCTTTCTGTATAAATTTAATATACGTTCGTGTGTAGATTATAAATGTACACACAAACGTACATTTAAACAATTGCAGATAAATTCACCTAAATTTACATGTATGCATATCCATAATAATGTGCATGCACATACGTTTACATGCACACAACTAATGATAATTCACTGTAATATTCACAGATTCTTGCAGTCTGGTCACGTTTCCTCACTGTCATCTCTTCCTAATGTGAACTGCAGATCTGTGTGGCCTGCAACATGCAGGTAGCAACCAAACCTACTTTCTAATGTTGATTGACAGATGAGATCTCCAGAGAGACATTTGTACATCATTAGATTATGCATTGCTCCGAGCCTCCATGATTATAACCCAGTGACATACCCAAGCAAGACGATCAGTAATCACTTTAGTTGAAGGTTTTACGTCGGTTTCTTTCTTCTAGATAGGTTTGTACAGACTTGGTTGAGGGACCTTATCTCCTTCTTAATCCTCCTAAACGTTCCTCTTCTCCCCAATTCTTTCTTTCGGTCTCTTTCGTTCATTCTCTCTTTCTTTAATTTTTTCTTTGTCTCTCTTTTGTTGCCTCCCACTCTGTTTTGTTGTCTCCCACTCTCTGTTTTGTTGTCTCTCACTCTCTCTTTTGTTGCCTCCCACTCTCTGTTTTGTTGCCTCCCACTCTCTTTTGTTGCCTCCCACTCTCTCTTTTGTTGCCTCCCACTCTCTCTTTTGTTGCCTCCCACTCTCTCTTTTGTTGCCTCCCACTCTCTCTTTTGTTGTCTCCCACTCTCTGTTTTGTTGTCTCCCACTCTCTGTTTTGTTGTCTCCCACTCTCTGTTTTGTTGTCTCCCACTCTCTCTTTTGTTGTCTCCCACTCTCTCTTTTGTTGTCTCCCACTCTCTCTTTTGTTGCCTCCCACTCTCTGTTTTGTTGCCTCCCACTCTCTGTTTTGTTGTCTCCCACTCTCTCTTTTGTTGCCTCCCACTCTCTCTTTTGTTGTCTCCCACTCTCTCTTTTGTTGCCTCCCACTCTCTGTTTTGTTGCCTCCCACTCTCTGTTTTGTTGCCTCCCACTCTCTGTTTTGTTGTCTCCCACTCTCTCTTTTGTTGCCTCCCACTCTCTCTTTTGTTGTCTCCCACTCTCTCTTTTGTTGCCTCCCACTCTCTGTTTTGTTGCCTCCCACTCTCTGTTTTGTTGTCTCCCACTCTCTCTTTTGTTGCCTCCCACTCTCTGTTTTGTTGCCTCCCACTCTCTGTTTTGTTGTCTCCCACTCTCTGTTTTGTTGTCTCCCACTCTCTCTTTTGTTGCCTCCCACTCTCTGTTTTGTTGTCTCCCACTCTCTCTTTTGTTGTCTCCCACTCTCTCTTTTGTTGCCTCCCACTCTCTGTTTTGTTGCCTCCCACTCTCTGTTTTGTTGTCTCCCACTCTCTGTTTTGTTGTCTCCCACTCTCTCTTTTGTTGTCTCCCACTCTCTCTTTTGTTGCCTCCCACTCTCTGTTTTGTTGCCTCCCACTCTCTGTTTTGTTGCCTCCCACTCTCTGTTTTGTTGTCTCCCACTCTCTCTTTTGTTGCCTCCCACTCTCTCTTTTGTTGCCTCCCACTCTCTCTTTTGTTGTCTCCCACTCTCTCTTTTGTTGCCTCCCACTCTCTGTTTTGTTGTCTCCCACTCTCTGTTTTGTTGCCTCCCACTCTCTGTTTTGTTGCCTCCCACTCTCTGTTTTGTTGTCTCCCACTCTCTGTTTTGTTGCCTCCCACTCTCTGTTTTGTTGCCTCCCACTCTCTGTTTTGTTGCCTCCCACTCTCTCTTTTGTTGCCTCCCACTCTCTCTTTTGTTGCCTCCCACTCTCTGTTTTGTTGTCTCCCACTCTCTCTTTTGTTGTCTCTCATTCTCTCTTTTCTCTGTCCCTCTCGTGCCTTTGTTTTAGATCTCTTTCTCTCTCTCTCGCCTTCTTTCTCCCCTCACTTTAAAACTAAAGAATTGAATAGCATCAATCTTATTTTTCACTTTCTGATCAAGATTTCTCTGTGAACAGGAAATGTTTTCCAACTTTTATTCTTTCTCTTCCAACTTTCAAAGATTTGGCTCCGATTTTTGGATGTCTTCAGTTTTGTATTTCTCTTCCGTAATCTCCAATGATCTCTTGAATGAATGTAAATTTAGATTTAGCTGGAAATTGAATTAACCTTAATTGCAGGTAATACAAAGGCGTTTAAAGAATCTCCTGAGCCCAAATATAATAATTGAAGATTTCATGACCATTTTTTTCTCCTCTAAAAGACATTTAACTGGGGGGGGGGTATTTGGACATTTTCTGTTCTCAGCTGAGTATAGACATTTTCTTTTTATTTGGATTATTCGAACAGTATTTTTATCTTGAATATAGTAGTCCAGATAATACAAATTATCAATCCTTATCTGAAAAATTCCAAAACATAGATTTTCTTTGTTTTTCTTGCTTTTGTCTCTCTCTCTCTCTCTCTCTCTCTCTCTCTCTCTCTCTCTCTCTCTCCTCTGCATCGCTTTCTCTTTCAGACATAACTTTTGGCTAAGCTAAAACTCAATAGGAAAAAGAGACATGATTAGTTCACGTAACCACATTATATAGAACGATATTTGAAGTTGAATTGAGTTTTTACAGATATTAATGAAGCCACTCATTATACTGTGCCTAAGAAATAATTATTCACACCTATCGGCCCCCACTCCTATAAAGATAATCTAGCGGCGATTCCCAATCACGGAATTAGACATCCATTTAATCAAAGTAATAATAGCTTATTTAACCATAAAATCTTTGTCCTCTCCTTTAAGAATATAGCAGCACCACAGACCCATTTAATTAAGTAAATAATAGCTAATTTGACCATAAAGTCTTTGTCCTCTCCTTTAAGAATATAGCAGCACCACAGACCCATTTAATTAAGTAAATAATAGCTAATTTGACCATAAAGTCTTTGTCCTCTCCTTCAAGAATATAGCAGCACCATAGAAAGGATCAAAAGAATATTTTCATCCTCTAGATTAACAATAAATCGAATTGATGCTGAATTCAATTTCTGAGTGTCACATTACCTCTCTCCCAACTCCAGGGGTGTGTGTCAACACTCTGCATGTTATGTTCTTTCACAGTGGTTCCCCCGAACTAAGGACTTTAGTAATTAGCACCAAAAAAAAATTAAAAAGCACAAAGGAAAACACTAATTTTCAAAATCTGAGGACGATCGTTTTTTTTTTTTTGTCTTTTTTTTTTATTCATGCTGTTCGTTGGAAGAAGAATGTTGGGCGATTGCAGAAACAGGGTCTCACTACACCTTATTTTGTTCATCACTGGTTCTTAAGGCATCTATAATATTAATCTCACCTGTTTAAATGTACGTTTGTATATCTGCCTAAAACTTTCGACAGAGGCGACGGATTTTCACAATGCCGATATCATTTTGAAGCTCGACCCTTTGGACGACAAATATTGAAAAATTGGCTAAAAACATTAAATCCTTCACCCTCAACTGGTCACTTTCTTACAGGGAGGGGCCACTTTTTTCGCCTATACTTTCGAAAGTCCTCTCCTCTTTTCGATTGACTAGCCTTAATTTAAATCTTTGCCACTTCTGGTTTGGCAATGGACGCAACGGCAAAACGTCACTTTTTTCTTTTTTTTTCACATTCTTTTCCTCCTTCGCAATACAGGTTCGAGCCTGCCTGTCTACTACCACTTTTTTTTTTTTTTTTTTGCTCAACACACACCTCCAAACATCCGGGCAACGCCAGGCATGCAGGCTTGTCTTAGTTAAGTCCACTCTTGTTGCCTTATAATCCCTAGACTCTGTTCTCTGACATTATTTCCACTAGCTATTCTTCTTCCAACAGAAGAAACGATTGTCTCAAAGGTCAACTGCCTGACTCCTTGCTAACTCCCACATCCTGCTTAACTTGATAATAATCTGTGAACCTAATCCTCAGTTCTAATATTTTATGCACACAGAATACTTTACATAAAATACAGATTCTTTATTGTTATAATATACATATGTCTTATTTGTTTAAAGTTTTTAATGAATAATGTTTTCTATTTAACAGGTATTTAGAAGCTTTGCAAGCTGCATGTGTCCCAGTATTGTTGAGCAATGGATGGATCCTGCCATTCTCAGAGGTCATCGACTGGAATAAATCTGTCATCTGGGGGGATGAACGTCTGCTTTTACAGGTAAGATATTTTATGCTTTCATCGGGGGTTGTAAAAAAAAAAAAAAAAAAAAAATTCTAGTTTATTTATTCAAATTTTTCATGTTTCAAATTGCTGACTTTTTCAGAGACATTCAATCTACAGAAAACAAGCAAACAAATAAATTGTACTTTGTAGAGAAATGAAGTGAGAACTTTTCATATTATGTAGAGTAGCGAGTAGTGATGGGACGATTCCAATAATTTTCCTCATTCCGATACAATTACCATATCCGATTCTTTAAAATCTCTAAATATTTAACTATAAAGTGGTTATTTTCTCTCAGTTATCCTAAAAACACACATTAAATGTGCAGATATTTCTTCAAGTGTAAAAATATACTTGTGGGGGTGATCTATAACTTTTATTTTTTTAAAAGCAATTGATATTTATTTTATCATTACTACCAGCAGTGGAAGATTTTGCTTTAAATAAAATCAAATAAAAAAAAAATACAATTAAAAGAATCGTTTTTGGTATCTGATATTAGGCACAAATTTTTCCGAGACTAATCCCTCAAAATTTTTCTGATTCTAATTCCGATTCATCTTCCCAACACTAGTAGCTAGGTTGTTCTTCAAACCGCACAGTGGGTTTACTTCATTGGAAGAATTACTTTACTGTAGTCACAGTGGTTGCTGAAGTTCCCATTTTCTCTCTTTTATTATCAACGTCTCCATCTAAATTCATTAGCATAAGATTTATTAAAAAAAAAACATATCGAATGTAACTACTATAGTCTCACCTTTGTCAAATTTGCACAAAAAACACTCGGCTAACTGAAAACATTAGTAATTATTTCCCCAACTCTTTATCTGTGCCTAAACATAAATGCAGATTCCATGAACAAAGTTTCTTCTCTTCCGTTTCCTTACTTTCCAGCTGACTACAATTTGTCATCTTTAACTTCAATGTAAACAAATTCTTGATGAGCCGTTCAATCACCAAATTTCCACTACTAACGATTACTACAGTATTGTCACATTTACTACTGTACACTCTTTAACCCTTATCCTTGAGTGGCCTTCTTTTAAAAAGAAAAAACAAAAAAGACGCACAGACATGATCGTCTAATTATAGTGTCAGCTGGTTTGTGCATATTATTTGGATTATTCGGACTATTGTACTCAACTTGTTATTTTCACAACGTTCCGGTCAGTATAACCTTCGACCTTCTTCAGATGTATCTTGTTGAACTTGAGAATCTGAACAGAATTTCGAACGGAATCCCTCCTTTAATCCACGGGGTAGCATGCTCCAATTTCATTATACATGACTGGGTAAAAGTCCTAAGTAATTTGCAATTGTGTTTCAAGTGTTGCCCGCACTGAGGATTGAACCTTTAATCCCTAGAATAGTTTATGTTTACAATTGAAGTACAGGTCCTTGTGGGCAGTAGTCCAATGAATCCAAATAATCAATCCTCCTCTAAAAAAAATCAGAAGTGTAACATGTGGTATGTGTTTGTTAATTTTCCTTCCTCCCATTTTGATGACCATTTCAGCAAATCGGGATTTTTTTTCTTTGTTTGAAATAGGCTTGTTAAAGAGGGGGGGGGGGATAAAATAGAACAAAATTAACGGTCAACATCAGTTACTGCATTTCTGAAAGGTAAATGTATTTTCAGAGGGTACATATTTTTTGTCTGCACCGTTTCGTGAAGGTGTGTGTAAATATGAATGACTTTCCTGTGCCTCTCAGCATTTCGTCTAAGAACATATTTATGTCTAGTCAAATGTAGAAATTTCTTTGTCAATGCAACGGAGCGCTTTGTAGCATTTTTATTGTACCAAGCACGTACGAATTACATGGGTTTATGTTTTAGTTTTGCAAAGCAAATGAATTGTTTTGTAGTAATGCAATGTAAGAAATAGCATGTATTCGTACGTATACATACACGCAAACACGCACATTTTATCTTTATTTTTGTTCTGACAAAATAGTCAATTAAGTGTCCATGCTTGTCAAGAAGGTTGTAAATTAGATGAGGGATCTTTCTTTATCCCAAGTCATAATGAGCGTATCGTGCTTGTTAAGATAGTCGATAAATCGATTTTTTTTAAAATATGTACTTAATTGGCATGTCGAAAATAGTAATATATCCAAAAATTACGAAAATTCATCGAGTAGAAAATTATTTATAGTTAAAAGTAATTTTTATGGAAAAGTGGGGGATATTGCATTTTCCCCAGATGTAAACACCCTGAAGATTGCAAATACAAGGGAATACTTATCTCTTTTTTTTTGACACTTTAATGGTGGACTTTTTAAAAATCATAACAGTTGTTCTATTTAATTTTTAATTTTCACAATTTTTGGATCTGTTACTGTTTTCGACGTAACAATTAAATACTGTTGTTTTAATCAAAAACGATGTTTTAAAAATTGGTCTGTCGACTCTACCATAACTAACACCGAGCGTTTTAATTATTTTTTTTTTATTTAAAGAAAATGAGTATCTGTATATTAATGAAATAAGACGATGTGAAATCATAATTAATTACTGTTATTATCCGTTATATAAAGGGCAGTTGTCTGTGTGTGTATGTTTGCATGTCCAAGACTACCAACCAACGACTCCTAAAGTTCAAATTTTCTTGATTGGCATCGCTCCGGATGTATAATATTTAAAATTTAGAAAAAAAAAAATTATTTTTTAACACTTTAAAACAAGAGAAGAAATGGATTAGTTGGAGTTGATAGAGAGGGTTGGGAAGGAGGACAGAAAATGGAGGAGAGGGAAAGAAAGATAATGACAGAGAAAGAGAGAGGGGGGGATATATGTATAGGTTTTAATATAAAGGTGTTACACACGCTATTTAACTTATATTTTTTATTTTTACCTCCCGCAACGACGGGTAGCCGTGCTTGTATTTAACAAGTGTTTGCACTTAATGAAATTATGTAAATAAAATGAAATGTTTGATTAAAGATTCATGATCAATTGGTAATTTTAACAGAGGGAATGATTTTGTTGGATAAACATCTCTGTTGATTATTCCATGAAAATAAATATTAGATATCTATAAATGTCTATTACTGAAAAAATTATTGGGTTGGATAAAATATGTAATCTATGAAATCAATTGGAATTTGTTATTTTTTGTGTGTAAAAAAGACAAACATTTTTGTTCTTCATTGGCTTGGCAAAATCAAATATTGATTTGTAAGATGCTGTGCTATAATTGTTTAACTTAAACCCCTTATGACCTGAATTGTGATGTAGGTGTTTAAAAAAATATTTATTAATTTTAGATGGGGACATACTGAATGTAAGCAGTGGACAGTTGTAATCTGGAGGTACCTGGCATCTACCCAGATGCTGACCTCATACATACAAGGCGTTTTTGAATTAATTCCCACTTTATTTATGCCGTTATATTCATTTAGACCACCAGAGCCAGATCACTGAAGTTAAGCAATGTTGAGCCTGGCCAGTACCAGATGGGTGACCATTTTGGAAGGTGAGGCGCTGTATGTATTGCAAGGTAAAATACCAAGTTGGGAAACTGGCATGGTCTATCCTTCTCTTGAAGGTAGATGGGCCTCTCTTAAATCGTGGTAGGCAACCCATCTAGTGATGACATCACGATAACCCTGATGAAGCATTAATTATTCAGGCACGGGCGAGATTTGAATTACACTACAAACTCATGTAGTGAGTTCAGTCTTGGTCGCATGTTACGTTATGTTCATTTATTTACGACTGAACCAATTAGTCCAACCAGGTCATAAAGGGCTAAGAATTCAACTGACTTTTATATATATACTAGACCACCCGTGACCCGTTGGGTCAGTACGTTATATTAGCTATGGAATTCATGTATGAGCGTGACACTTGTGGCATAAAGAAAATAGTTTTTTTTTTACATAACAGAAACATTTCTATGAAAGTATATTAAAATGAAAAAAGAATATAGATAGATTTCTATGAGTCGTTCTGTTTATTATAATTGTTATTTTTTTTTAAATTACAGTTACTGAATTATAAGTGGTTGGTCATACTTATGCACTGAACAGGTATCATAATCCTTATTATAGTTAAATTCAAATTTTGATATATCATCTTTTAAATGAAATTGTTAGTTGAAAGTACAGAATAATAAAAAAAACACTCTCCACATGTTAATAATGGCTTTTTAAATAGAAAATGAAAATAAAATGTAACTTTTTTCATTTAATTTAAGCAAACATTCAGTACCCATTGTGTAAAGGAAAACACTATTTAATGTAATAGAAATGTGTGCATTTACCGATTCAGCTTTCCGTTTGGAAATGTAAGCAGACGACTTTAAAAAACATGGGAAGAAGAAAAAGAAATTTTTTTGTAATAACGCCCTCTAGTAAAAAGGTCTGCATTAGTTAAGGGGGATAACTCTATCCAGTTTTACATCGCTCCCTTTTTCTCTCTCTCACACATACACGTAACTATTTCTCGCGTACGTAACGAAAACAGAGGGAGTAGGAGTGTTGAAATCTATTAGAGGGAAAGTGAGAGGTGTTTTCTTTCCATAAATTGTATAGGGTAATATTTCATATTATTAATAGATTCATAGATAAATAGATTTTATAATATATATTATAATTATCTATGAATCTATGTATTATTTGTATATATAAATAACTATTTGATCAAATTAAATGAAATTGTTTGTATTAAAAGCGATATAAAAATTCCGGAATTGGAATAACGGATTGAAGACGTTGCTATTTACGCATGCGCAACCGGATGTTGAAAACCGGAAATCTGATTGCAAACATACAAGATCCATAGAGTTTTAGTATTATATAGATAGATTAGATGAGTGTTGGTCTTATCATAAAACAATAATATAATTGTGTATTCAAGTGTTGAATAATAAGCTGTTGTTTTAATAAGCTTGATCTGGCAACCCCAACACAAAATTTGATTTACATTCAAGGTGAAAAGAGCATAGATAAATCACGGCAAGATTTATAAAGTTGTTGTTGCATAAGCGCCTCTAGGTCAGCGTCTATGTGGCTCTTATTTGAAAATGAGACTCGTATATACGTAAATTATTCAAACTACATGATCAGCAAAGGATGGGCTTTTTTTTTTTTTAGTCTGCGTTTATTTTAGCAAAACGTGAAAAGAGTTATTTTCTTCCACAAACGTCTGATTATTCACTGCCCTTCTGATTGTCTTAATTTTCCTCTTCTCTCTCCACCCCTCCCCAGCTTTCTATAAATATGTTTATCCTTTTTTCATGCCTCTCTTTCCTATCAAAATACTCAAATATTATTCGCTCCCCCCCTTTTTTCGCCTATAATTTACTGACCTTTTCCTTTGCATGATATAATTTGCACTATTTCTACGGATCTGCTGTCCTTTACTCCATTGCTACCCTTGTCTCAGCCACTCCTCTTCCAACCCATTCTTAATTCGTCTCTGAATAAAAGGTATCAAATATACTATTGCTTCATTCTGATGAGCCTTCTGTCTAATAAAAAGAAGTGAAATATTAGCTGCAGCATGTTTTTTATGTGACTTTGCCTGTTGTATTCTGTAGTTTTATAACGTTACACACGGGACCCACACGTTGTATGCATGGAACATAGGACAAGTAATAACTCACTTTTTTTTTTTTTTGTAACGACATTTATTTTCTCATTCCCCCGTCAGGTACGACTTATCGTTCCAGCCATGAACTCATCCATATCTAACGTGATCGTCTTTTCTCACATGACCGTGCTCTTTCTCTCTGACCTCTGTCTTCTCGAACGTCATCCACGTCTCGAACGTGTTCTCGGACGTGCTACTCTGTCTGTTGCACACGTTTCTTTATTTTTTCTTTTCTTTATTTTTTTATTTTTTCTTTTCTTTATTTCTTTCTTTCTTTTTTAGTCTTTTTCTTTATCTTTACGGTAGCGTCATTTCTTTCGCATTTCATATGCATTTACGTACGCGTGCGTCCTCGTTCTGTTACACTTGGTCGACTATTTCGTTTTATTTTGGCTATACATTCTGCTGGGTTTTAACTTTATATGCAATTTTATACACACATGAATATGCGATTTTTTTTTTTTCAGTGAATGTTTTTAATAAACAGACTTGAACATTTTTTTTTTTTTTTTTACAATTTAATAAAACTTTTTTTTTTAATTTTATATGTAAAGGAAGTAACACAAAGGTGGGGGGGCAACAATGAAAAGTTGTATTAACTTGACATTTAACTGGGGTCAAGAGAGTGCAGAAATTAGTTGTTTTTAGGTTTAGTTTATTTTAACATGTCATAAGAGCTTGTTATCAATGATTTTTTTTTTTTTTTGATGGTTCAAACTCGAATAAAACTGTCAAAACTTCCTGTGTTTCACAAAATACTTTTATTGCATAAATCCACGTCTGCGTTTCATTTCTATAAAAATATTAATCCACAAAATGGAATTGACTTTCATAATAATCCATAATTGACTGTCCTCATCTGAAAAATGAAGAAAGAAAAAATTAATGTATTATTCAAATGATGAGAGAAATTTTATAATTTCTACCTTCACTTTTTTCGTTTTTGTACACATTTTCGTTCTCTCTCTTTCACACACACACACTTTCTCATTCTTTCTCACGCACACAATACACTTTCTCGTTTTCTCATCACACACACACATACACACACTTTCTCATCACACACGCACTTTCTCATCACACACACACACACACACACACACACACAGACACACACACACCCTTTCTCATCACACACACAGACCCTTTCTTTTTCTCTCACTCTCTCACGTACACACGCTTTCTGGCTCTCTCTCTCTCTCTCTCTCTCTCTCTCTCTCTCTCTCTTTCACACACACACGCCCCCTCTCTCTCACACACTTTCTCGTTCTCTCTGTCACACACACATTTTCTCACCGTTTCAAACACTTTCTCGCTCTCTCACTATGGGTTTACTAACAGGTAAAGGTTATAATAAAAAAAGTTTATTATAAACAAAATCGGACAACAAAGCAAGTTGTAAAAGTATTCACCCTATCACTTATTCCTGATTCAAATACTCTTAAAGGAGCTTTGTGTGTGTGTGTGTGTGTGTGTGTGTGTGTGTGTGTGTGTATTAAAAGATGTAAGAGACTGTCAGACACACATCTCTCATATGAGTTTGTGTCAATATTTAATTCTTTGCATTATTAGGTATTTTGGACACTCATTCTTCAATAGGCGACACAGTGTGCCGGGGGGGTATATTCAGTCTGTTATATATTAATAGACTTGGGGAATTTGTGCCGAATAGGAATAAAATATTATGAGACCGCTAGATTAAAATAAGTGTTTGTTCGAACCAAACCAATTGAAATATTTCGGTTTCTGAAAGAAGCTAGTCTGCAAAGGAAAATATAAAATGCAAAACTCGAACTATATTTACTGTGATGCTAATCTGTCATGCTTTTTAATACTTACAAAAACTTATAACTTATATTATATCTCTTGGCATCTACAACAAAAATCGGTTTCCTAGCTCCAGGTCTGTCTTTATTCTTTTAATCCACATTTAATGTGGATTAAAAGAGTGAAGGCGCCATCCACGTTGAAAAATTATAACAGAATGCGAAATGACGTTACCGTAAAAATAAAGAAAAAGACTTTAAAAAAAAAAAAACATGTGCAACAGATTGATTAGCACATTGGGGAGACGTGGATGACGTGGATCACTCTTTTAATCCATGTTCTTCCAGTCAGTGGGTGCAAGTGGCATTACCAACTTGGGATGAATTCCTTCCGTCTAACTACACAAATGGGTCATAGAGATTATAAAAAAGGAACGTGCCCACGGATAATTAATATATATATATATATATATATATATATATATATATATATATATATATAATGATTACTTAATATATATATATAATGATTACTTAATATATATATATATATAATGATTACTTAATATATATATATATAATGATTACTTAATATATATATATATATAATGATTACTTAATATATATATATATATAATGATTACTTAATATATATATATAACGATTACTTAATATATATATATAACGATTACTTAATATATATATATAACGATTACTTTATATATATATAACGATTACTTAATATATATATATATAATGATTACTTAATATATATATATAATGATTACTTAATATATATATATAATGATTACTTAATATATATATATATAACGATTACTTAATATATATATATATAACGATTACTTAATATATATATATATAACGATTACTTAATATATATATATAACGATTACTTAATATATATATATATAATGATTACTTAATATATATATATATATAATGATTACTTAATATATATATATAATGATTACTTAATATATATATATAATGATTACTTTATATATATATATATATAATGATTACTTTATATATATATATATATATATATATATAATGATTACTTAATATATATATATATAATGATTACTTGATTACTTAATATATATATATATATATATAATGATTACTTAATATATATATATAATGATTACTTAATATATATATATATAATGATTACTTAATATATATATATAATGATAACTTAATATATATATATATAATGATTACTTAATATATATATATAATGATTACTTAATATATATATATAATGATTACTTAATATATATATATAATGATAACTTAATATATATATATATAATGATTACTTAATATATATATGATTACTTTATATATATAATGATTACTTAATATATATATAATGATTACTTAATAT